>NW_020524903.1:137500-151313 GCF_003368295.1 Carassius auratus | reverse complement strand
GGCTCCCAGCTCAGATCCTAACCTTCATTCTGTAGAATTCCTGAAGAATCTCGTTCAGTCTCATATATTGACTGCAGATTTGATGCTCTTCAGTAGCTGTAGTGTGTGTCTGTGTTTGTGTGTGTGTCTGTCTGTCTGTCTGTCTGTCTGTCTGTGTGTGTGTGTGTGTGTGTGTGTGTGTCTGTCTGTCTGTCTGTCTGTCTGTGTGTGTGTGTGTGTTCTGTTCTTGCATTCCTCTGAATCTCTTCTTGTGTTCATGACGTGAGGGTGAGTAACTGATGGCAGACAGATGTGTAGTTCAGTGTGTCAGTAACGTCTCGCTCTCTTCTCACTTCATGCTCACAGAGGACGCCGCGGACGGTGAGAATGACCTCTGACCTCTTCCTGTCATCACGAGTGTGTGCGACGCTAACACACGTCTCTGGTTTCAGGTGTTCTCCAAACTGTTGGAGGTGGTGTGGTGCAGAGTGACGCGGAGCGCCGTGAAGAGACCGAGACAGAGACTGTCCTCCAACAACAACCTCAAGAAGAGGAACTAGCCTCACGCCACCGCCGAGGATTCTGGGGCTTCACCGGGTGTCCTCTCTCTCATCGGTGTTCACGGAGAACGGACGCTCTGAGCGGGTCACCATCCACCACAGGACCTGGTTGAGAACGCTGAACTGTACCAGTGACACCACCGTCTCTCTGCTGCACAGACGAACTTCCTGTGCTTCACCATTCCCTCCGTCCGGACTGTGTTTCCAGAACAGACAGCTGCTCACTGACGGGCGTGGTGTGTGTGTGTGTGTGTGTGTGTGTGATGAACATGTGACTCGCTTCCACACACTTCCTCTGTAGCAGGAGAAAACACGCTTCATCTTCATCTGCAGGAAGGATGCTGTGATACGTGTCCGTGCTGGAGAGAAAACACACACACACACACACACACTCTCACACATTTAGTTTTATACCATCTTCATTCATGTCTTCTGCCTTGAGCTTCATCATTCCAGAATGTTTAATTGTTTTTCCACTCATAATTTTATTTATTTATTTTTCAATCTGTTGATTAAGATGAATCGCTGGATGTTGATGTGTGATTTGTTCCTGAAGTGTTCTTCAGAACTGCATCATGTCTTTAATCTCTTGAGAGCTGAACAACAGCATGAGATCAGTTTGGACCGAGACGATATAAACCCAGGGTTTCTTAGAGTCCTTATTCACATTTCACTGGAGTGTTTTACTGAACGCTCTTAAATCAGAGCAGAAAGTGTTAAACTCTTAAAGTCATGGCATTAATGTTGCTTGCAGTCCTCAGTATTTCTCAAATCCTGCTTTTCCTTCAGGTTTAGCTGATTTTTCGGAGCCATGTCTTTTACAATCATAAACTCACTTCATGTGGATTGACTTCTGATATAACCAGACTTCAGATCTCATGTTGTTTTCTTTCTCTTCAGGGATTTTTCTCTTGGTTTCGGCAGGTTTTATGAAGCTAAATTAAGACCATCAGCCAGGTGAGATTGTGTATGTATGGTTTTATATGATTTTATGTAAGGATATAATAGTTGTATTATTCTCCTGACTCTCTGGGTTCATACAGTATGAAATATTAATGTCTTCTGTTTGACACAAGATGTTTATTTTTCAAGTATTCAGTGCTTTAAGTGGCCCAAAAGAGGTGCCGGTACTCTATTATAGCCTTCTTTTTGTGATGACTCTCCTCATCCCCTGAGGTAACAACAACTATATTGAAGAAGTTTTATATACAGCAGTCAACAGACGACCTTAATAATAAATCCTTTTATTAGTTTGTGGATTTGCTTGCACTAGAAAGAACTACTCAACATAAATAAAATGTGCAAAAGGATTTTGAAAAAATACCCTTAGAAAGAGCTACTGCATTACAGCATTCAAACTCCCGAACTGATTCAAATGATTCGCGATCCCGCTCCGAACTAGGAAGAATTAGGAAGAGTGCATTGTGAAGGGCGCTGTGAAAAGCGGCAGCGCAGGCAAAGGATTTAAAACCTCTATTAAAACAGATCCAAATGAACGTACTGGTATGATAAAAACACGTTCTCGGTGCACGGAGAGGTGACGGTACACTCAAGAGATATATTTGGAAGTGACGGTACTGAGTACCGCTGTGTACCGGCCACTTAAAGCACTGGAAGTATTGAAACACAATCTGTGCATGTGACACAACGGTGATGAAACCTTTCTGACACAGATTCTGCTGCTCTGTTAATAATCATAATAACCTAGAATCATATTCAAGACTAAATGAGAGGCTAAAAACTAGCACCAGTGGCCAGAGAAATAAACATGACAACATCAGAAAACATCTTGAAATCATCAACACAACACTCAACAAGAACTAGGAGTTTTACAACCTTTTTATTAACAGAAATTGAGGTATCAGATTATTTGATTAAATAAAAGTTTCAAAAACGTGAACTAGAATATGAAAATCACGAGCAGAAAAAAATTACACTTTTTGGAAGAAAAGTTCTATTCCGTTTACAAGTGGTGACAACCTGAAAAACTGTTCCCGTTTCATGACGGATTCTCAATGTTAGTGTCTTTATTTTGTGCCGTCACATGTTCCCTGTGAATCTCGTCTGGGTGATGAAGATGAATCACACACACAGCCTCGGTGAGATGTGCTGGAAACATCTGCACAAACTCAAGAAATCTCTCATTATAACGGCAGGAAGTTCTTCTGATCTTCTGCTTCATGAATACTGGCCGAGCTGTCAATCATCGCACTAACCCCACCCCCTACCCGTCAATCACACAGACTCCGCCCAGCGAGCGTCGCTCCATCAGAGGAAGTTGTTTGAGATCTGACGCTGGTGTTCAAACAGGTCCTCTGCCTCTGCGCTGTAAGCGTCTCCTGAAACAGCCAGAAAACTCATGTCTGAGTTTCATTTACATCTTTATCTTTGAGATGTGTTCAAAAAGGAAATAGTTCACACAGAATTTCTAGCAAGTTTTACCAATAACTATAGGAAACAGCAAGTAATTAAACATGACATTTTGAAATAGATGGACTAAAATAGTATTTTCTTTTAAAATGTATTACAATAATTTATGAATTAACTAAATATTTTAATTGTATGCTTTAATTTATTATTATTTATTGCAAAAAATAAATGTTAACGTTTTATGCCATTTATTTTTTTATTTCATTTTATTTTGCAAATAGTATATATTTATAATACTGGCCATTAATATAAAATACGTCTGCTAAAAATACATTCTTGTAAAACATACTCCAGGTATCTTTTTTTTTTTTTTTTACAATTTCAATGAATTATTTTTTGTATTATTAAAATTTATTTTTTTCTTAATCATCAAAAGAATGAACATTTAAAAAAAATGTAATTTTTTAATACATTTTTATTGGCTTATTTTCTTTTTATATTGTGTAAAACAGAAAGTAGTAGCAGGTGCCTTAGAAAGAAAGAGTATTTTCTTGTAACCTGTAAGTAGTTTTGAGAGAGTTATGTTGATCTGGATCTGATGTGTTCAGACTGTGAAGTGAAGTGAAGTGAAGTGAAGTGTGTCTCACCGCTGTGGCAGCCGTACAGATAGACACGTGCTCCGTCGTAGCGGCAGCGGCAGCGCATCACGTTATTCTGGAAATCAGACTCGGCCATATCCAGTGAGGGATTCACCTCCACCTGCGCACACACACACACACAACAGTGAGTCTCCATCTGAACTGAAGCACATCTCATGACTGCGTAAGTTTGTGTGAGAGAGAGTATGTGTGTGTGTGTGTATGTGTGTGTGTGATAGAGAGAGAGAGAGTATGTGTGTGTGTGTGTGTGAGAGAGAGTATGTGTGTGTGTGTGTTTTATTGTTTTTGTGACCTATCATACAGAATGAGTTTTTTTGAGAAAGTAAAAATGCACAAAGTTTCCTGTGAGGGTTAGTTGTACGGAGATAGAATATACAGTTTCTACATTATAAAAACCATTACTATGTGTGTGTGCGTGTGTGTGTGTGTGTGTTAAGAGAGAGAGAGAGAGGTTCAGGCTTTATTTGTCATCTGAGTGTTGAAGGACTCAGAAAAACAGCCTGTGTTCAGGTCAAACACAAGAAGAGATTCAAGCAACAAACCTTTAAAATCAAACTAGACTGAGGGCCGTGGGCAAAAAATAAAACGTTACATTATGTAGGATTAGTGTGAGCGTGACCTCTGACCTCAGGTTTAGGGTCAGGCTGAGCGTGACCTCTGACCTCAGGGTTAGGGTGAGCATGACCTCTGACCTGGAAGATGTAGTCTCCGGGCCGCACGTCGGTGATGTCCACCCACTGGCAGTCGATGTCGTGGCTGTACGTATCCCAGCAGCCCACAGTGATGCCCTGATCGCCCATGTTATAGCAGGCATAGCGTTTGCTCAGACCTGTTACCGTGGAGACCAAGCAGAACCAGAGGTCATGACCTCATCAGCGTCAGGTTTTACATGATTCCTGTTCTGCAGTTATTCACTTCACTCCAGTCTGAAACTACACTGAATACATGGACTGTATTTTTACTCTAGAAGTTCTAAGCAGCCATGCATTATTGTTCTCTGCTGATCTCTACATAAGAAGAGTTCCACCACTGCTCCAGCAGGTGTCAGTAGATCTAGATGAGGAGTAATGTACTGCATCTCCTTCACTGTACACCACTGAGACAGAGGACCCTCCAGCCCGGTTGTTACGATAATTAAATGTCAGAAATAGTTTATAACATTTCATTAAAAAATGAGAAAATATTTGAAAAAAGATGGTCTTTTTAAAAAGTATTTATTTGGAAAATATTATTAAATATAAAAATATTATTTAGAATAACAATTAGGGCTGTCAGTCAATTCATTTGTAATCAGATTAACTACTTGTAGTTTTTAAATTAGAATTTAAGTGATTTTTAACTTCCAATTTTTATTTTTAACTTAATAAAAATAAAAAAAGATGGTGTTTCATGATTCTTTTTTATTAATATGAATTTCCCAGGTCTGGGATCCTAGTCTTAAAAAATATATACATATATTTTGTAATTATAAACACATTTTAAATAAGAAAATTAATTCTTAACTAAATTTAAATAAGAAATATGCGGCTTCACCTTCAGGGCAGTACGTGTCCTCCAGACAGAAGCTGGCCTTGTGACCCTCCGCGACCTTTGTGCCGTTCAGGGTCAGGAGGTCATAGTGCGTGAACACCTCGATGCTGTGGTAGTGTCTGTAAGAGACGAAGAGCACGGCTCAGTCAAACACCACCATCATGTGACACTATCCTGGCCTCTGATTGGCTGCTGGAGCGGGAGACAACCAATCAGAGCGAGAGATGATGTAACCGTGACACCAGCACAAACGCAGTGACATCAGTGACAGAAAACACACAGACTTTTAGATAATAGCACTAAAATAACTAATACATAAAAATGATTCAAGAATTATATTAATTATATGGTGTAAGTGTTTTGCCTTGTTTGTTTTATTGTGAAATTAGTTATTTATTCCAATTCAACATTTTTTATTAAATTAATTTTAGTAATTGTATTAAACAGATTTTTTCAATTATTTATTTTTGATCTGACTTTTTTTTATTAATTTTATTTATACAAAATATTAATTCTAATTTCATATGATTAATTTTCACAACTAATATTTTGATGAATTAGTCAATTTCAGTCAATTAGTCAGTTTTGTTTTGTTTGTTTCATTTTAAAATCTATTTATTAACATTTATTTAATCTAGTTTGTCATTTTTATTATTCAATTCATTTGATTAAGTAATTTTTTAAAATAACTTTATCATTAGTAAAGTGATAAATCTTTCTCAAAAGATCCTCATAACAAGCCCCTGCTAAAATAATAAAACAGAGCTCAGTTCATCATGAGTGTGATGTTTTCTGTGCGCACAGAGAGATGCTAAATGTTTTTATTTTTTTAACATTAAAGTGGTTTTAAAACCTCGAGGCACAAGACGAGAAAGAACTCAATTTAGCTCATGCACTCTCACACTCGCTCTCTCTCTCTCACACACACACACACGCACCCTCTCTCTCACACACACACACACACACACACTCACCGGTGGCACTGGTGCCAGGTCCAGGACTCCCGTGAGGCTCGCGGTCTGAAGTCGGCCCGTCCGAGGTTCATGATGCGTGAGGAGAAGCGCAGCAGGCGGCGGTGACCGTAGGGCCAGGTCATGCGTGCGGCGGAGGACGACAGACAGTTCTCCTCGTGAGCGCAGGTCAGCAGGTGCAGTGGACGGTCCTCCAGATACGCAGACTCCTGCACCAGCTGCGCGTCGATCACCAGATCCGGAGCCGCTGAGGACACACACAACACACATACACACATACACAAGAGCAACAGATTTAACAGCTGCATTAATACTGCAGCGAATCACTTTAATACAAATATTACATTAAACCTTTTTGGTCTGCTGAACCCCTTCGATAATATTTACTTTAAGTCACTTTGAGATTATGTGTGTGTGTGTGTGTGTGTGTGTGTTAAGGTGTGCTCGTACCATCTGCACAGGTGACTCCGGCGGCTCTGGCTCCGCCCCCTCGTGGGCAGGACACCTGTCTGTTCCTGTGGCACTGCTGGATGGAGATCTCTGTGCCGATGCAGTGTGTTCCGCTCAGAAGCACGTCCTCGGACCCGGAGCTGCTGGGCCAGAACCAGGTCTCCTGCGGGACGGACCGAACACATGACTGCCTCCGCAGGAATCCACCCAGAGTCTAATAACACCTGCTATTACAGCTAATTCATGCACATTATCAAATACTTTCCACGTTCCTCTCCACCGTCTATTTAGCGAGAGGCTTTAATAAGAGTGCAAATGTGCTCCGGTTCAGCAGCTCTATTCTGGGTTTGTTTTCTCTCTGGTTTCCTGCTCTTTCCCTGAATCTGTGCAGGGCTGTAATTACCTCTGCATGGAAACAGCAGCCGTGAAAACAGTGAAACGAATAGATTCTGCATTGCGCATCTGACTTTACCTCGTGACTGTGTTTGTTTAATGCTTTTCATCTGCTGCAAGTCATTTATCATGTTGGAAAAAAGAGACACAAGTTTGTTTCCCCGGTTTCATTTTTCACTATTAATACCTTGCACCTGTTTCCAAGAAAGTCAGGCTGTTATTGTCTTGAACACATGGTATGGAGGTTGGAGGTAACGTCACGTACCTGATGGGCTCTGGAAGCGAAGCCCAAGCCGAGCTGTCGACACACCACCATGGCTTCATTAATGCCCCAGTTCTGACCGCAGACGGAGCCCCAGCGCTGCTGACCGTTCACCTCCATCAGCACCTCCACCCGGCCCTCCGCCGCCTCCCGCCCCCCCGCCAGACGCACCTGGACATTACAGGACACACCACAGCCCGGGGGGCACTCGTCAGGTCACACACCACTGCTTCATGTTTGCTCAAACTATAACTAACTACAGAACTGTGACTGAAAATAAGGATGATTCAGGGGCAAAACTGTTGAAAAATCATTAATACAATCACTAACAGTAGAATTCAATTCTAATTACTTTTGACCAGTAGGTGGCACCATGACAAACTCAGTGTATCAATACGGTAAAGTGTCATAAAGTACAATTTCGGCATCATACCATACATTTTTATTCAGAAAAACAGTTTGACATATATTAGTATAACTTTTTTGCCATCATGATCCCAATCAAATTTGGTGAAAATTGGTCTATGAGGAGTTTGAAAAAGGCAGACAGAATATGTCCGAAACTTCAGACAGTTGGTGGCGCTAGAGCGTTTGAGTCAGAGACTCCAGATTTACTGTGATAAATGTGTATATAGTCTTCTATCTGAACACCAAATTTGACAGCGTTTAACCATCCACTTCTGCAGGCTGCCATCGACTCGAGCGGAAGATTAGTGTCTCTGTACGTACGGTGGCGCTCAGGCCGGTGTTGGGGACGTTGCAGCGGACAGATGCATCCTGGGAGTGTTTGCATGAGTGCAGTGGCACCTCCCGGAAGCGGCACTGTGTGATGGAGCGCTCCTGTCCCGAACACTGCACCGCGTTCATGTGGATCAGACCCGTACCTGCACAAACACATGTTCCACGAGCTGATGAAGAAAACTGCAACTGGCCTGATTGAAAGGTAAATGGAGGCATGTGTGATGTGGACGCTGGATTCAGTAAATTACAATGGAAGTGTTTAATAGATGGAAATGTGTCCAGTTCGGGAGTTCGGAGCGGCTTCTCGGATCATTTGAATCAATTCGAAAAATCGGAGCGGGTTCGCGAATCATTTGAGTCAGTTTGGAGATCGCGAATCATTTGAGTCAGTTCGGGAGTTTGAATGCAGTAATGCAGTAGCTCTTTCTAAGGGTATTTTTTTCAAAATCCTTTTTCACATTTTATTTATGTTCAGTAGTTCTTTCTAGCGCAAGCAAATCCACAAACTAATAAAAGGATTTATTATTAAGGTCGCCTGTTGACTGCTGTATATAAACCCCTTCAATATAGTTGGTGTTACCTCAGGGGATGAGGGGAGTCATCAAAAAAAAAAAAATTTAATATATATATATATTTTGCTATAATAGAGTGCCGGCACCACTTTTGAGCCACTTAAAGCACTGCTCCTAATCACCACTGAAGAACAGACTGACAGCGTATAATTTAGAGCATTAACCCTGAAAATAGAGCAAAACCCCAAACCTGAGGCGATGGAACAGAAGCACATTTATAGGAGAGCATGCTGGGAAGACTCATCTTCATGCTGCTGTAGTGTTGTGATGTGTATGATCAGATTCAGCAGTAAACACTCAGAGCCTCTGTGTTCCACAACATCTGAATAACTGAGTGTCCAGACTGGTTTAAACTGGTTACACCAAACATACTTATAAGCATGGTTAGGGTTATTGAATAATAATAATATTTTACAGTTATGATGATATACATTCATTACATTGTGTTTATGGCCGAATTGTGCCCAAAGGATTAGGAATTTGTATGTATTTTTTGTAATATTTTTATGTAATAATAATTTCTGTTTAGACTAGTGGAGAAACTCAAACTCAACACCCATGAGCCCTGGGAAAGAGGAAATAACACTGAGCTCATATCAGCTCTGGTGACATTACCTTGACCCATGAGTGCTCCTCGTGGGGCGTCTCTGGCCGAGCCGAAGCCCAGCTCTCTGCACACCACGCTGGCCGCGGTCAGATCCCACAGATGGTCACACACGGTCCCCCACTTCCCCTCGCGGAGCACCTCCACCCGGCCCTCGCCCAGCCGTGCACCGGCCTTCAGACGCACCGCCGCCTGCAGGAACACACAGACACATGAGCCGTGTCCCCGGGGCCAGGGCTCACAGCTGGACCCTGTGCAGCACTCACGTTCAGAGGGGGCGGAGCCTGTGGGGGTCTGGAGGCGGAGCTTCTGGAGAACTGAGCACCGGGAACACAGCGCACCACTGCGTGCATCCCTCCGGAGCAGGGAACGTCGTGCCGCGGGACGGAGAGCTGCGCTCGACACTGTGCCAGAGACACCTCCGAACCCGAACACTGAACCCTCTCGACCCAGAACGCCTTCTTACTGACCGCAGACCTGCACACACACACACACACATCTCTCTCAGCGTCCCTTCATACAGCCAGCACTGACAACAAACAGCGGATGAAGCCTTACCTTGTGGCTGGATCCTCCATCTTTGAGTCCCACAGTTTCCTGAAACACACGAATGAGCCGATCAACAGGACTGGACTAAATAAACAGCTTAATAACCTCCACAAAGGAAACCCAACAGGATACATCGGTTTTATTACAGTAAAAGTGTAGTTACCAATGTTTTTTGTTCATATAACCACAGTTTTATTACAATATCATGGTTAAACTAGGGTAAGTGTATCTAAACTATGGTTTATTTGTGGTTATCCTGAGTTTACGAGACACACAGGATGAATATAGAGATGCAGTCATGAATCAGTGGTTTGAAGGAGAGAACTAGAGATATTAAAGTCAGACATCTCTTATGATTTCTAGGCGTGTAGAGTTGAGTAGAGACGCTGTGACGTGATCCAACATCAGACACTACTGAATTATCTCTAGAGAGTTAGTCTGAACTAGAAGTGCAGCTTGTTTCTGGGTTTCTTCTGTCTACAACACACATCATCCTGCAGGATTATACAGCGGCTGAATTCAGACGAGGGAAAAGAGCTGAAATGACTGTCCTAACGAGTCACTGAATTAAAGCAGCAGTTAAATACCCACAAGCACCTGCTGAAACACATGGAAACACGACAAACTAACACACACACATAGCATTGTGTTTCTGGAGACAGCACGTATATATATCTCTCGTCTGTCTGAGCGCTGGTGGTCCGCTCTGCTGGCAGCATGACTTTAGGAAACCACTTATTTGCCACATCAACAGAGATCCAGGGCTGTGATTGGCTGAGAGCAGTCACATGACCCAAGAGCCGCCCGGAGCCACAGACACATCAAGAGAAGATCAGAAGAGATGAAGAAGCTTTAATGAGCGACAAACACATCGTCAGACATGAAAACACACACACACACACACACACACACACACAGCACAAATACACATGACTCTGCCCATAACAGATTAGAAATATGTGCTGAATTTGTTTTAAACAGCGAAGCTAAGTGAAATAAATTAAAGAGAATTATCACATCACAGATTCTTGATTTTATTGCATTTTAGAAAATGTCCCAACTTTTCTGGAATTGCAGCTTCCTTTTATTCATGATTTATTTTTATTAAAATGTGTGATGTATTCACATATGTTCTATGCAAAAAAAATAAATTTCACTTCAAATTTGACCAAAGGTTTTTCTTTTTTCTTATTAAAATATGTGGGGGACAAAATGTGTTTTTAAATGCTTTGCAAAATGTATTGGCAAAAAATAGTAAATATATTTAGAAACTTATTTTTGCAAATATATTTTTGGCCATACTTTGAAATAAATTAAAACGTTTATGTGAAAATGTTTTTTTTTTCCTAATCTAATAAGCACTAGGATTTTCTTCAACCAAACCAAACATCCTTCTTTCAAAGTCCTTTTTTAGAGAAGAAAAGTGCCTATTCAGTGTGTCCTGTGTCAAACTAATTATGATATTTAAATACAAAGATCTGAGGATTAGATTTAATCCATAACACAACATCAGTGAACCTGGCCTGAAATGAGAACACATATAAAGCCAAGGAGCACATTCTCACAAGGGAAAGAGTTGAAATGAAACGACAGCCAGAATGGAGCTGAACCGGGTGGAGTCCTGAAACCAGCTCTTAAAGATCACTCGCAGAAGCACAGAATCTCTGCGGCTGGAGTCTAATATAGACAGCACAGAAACAGAGACGCAAGCCCAGCATTTAACACTCCTCACAGAACAATACACACTTTCACTTTCACATGTTTCAGATTCAGAATCTGTAGAGATCAGCACTGAAAAACCAGACAGAAATACTGAAGAAGAGCAGCACTTGCATCACATCTGCTCTGAAACTGTAAAGTGAAGTGAGAGTGAACTAAAGGTCAAAACTATTAAATCTATTCCTGACCACATAAACACTGCTCATTAAAACTGTGCTTTTTCTTGTTAAACTCTCTGTCAGTGCTGCAGTGGGCAGAATCACACACAGTGTTCAGAAAGAGTTTATTAAAAAAAAAAACAGCACAGAATTCCTCCAAACAGTTGCCATGACAACTTGCAGCTGTAAACAAAAGCTTGCCCCGCCTCCGAGCTCTTCTGATTGGTTCACTGTTTCAGACCTGACGTTGATGAGCAGCGCTGCGTGTAGAAATGTACACTAAATCCTTTTATTTTGACACAGCATCTTGTGTGTGACACCCTCCAAAAGACCATCTAGATCATTTTTACATAGAAAAGTATGCTTCACTTCTGTACGTGTATGTTGTTGTATGCATACAGCCGAACACATATTGTGTTCCATCTGTGAAACAGCGGAGCAGTGCTGCCACCTTGTGGAACAACTGATTAGTGCAAAACTAATTCAATGCGGATGTGGGACCGTGGGAGCTGTGCGTACAAAGTACGGTTACAAAATGCACGTATAGTATGCTTCTGGTGACGGAATTTGATACTGGTAGAAAATATATTAACATAAATACATCTTGAAGCACATCTGTTTTTAGCCACTCTTTGCACATTTTGAAAAATGTTTAAGAATAGATTTTATTTTCTGGCGTATGGTGACTGGAGGTCTTTGGGTTCGCTCGGCTCGTCACTGATGATGAAGATGGTGTGACTATAACTCTTTAATCAGTCTCAGTCAGTCATTATCGGGATGGATCACCACACACTTCCTCTGATTCTCACGATCCTTCTGTCCTGTTATGACTAGATGAAAGAAGCGGCTGATTCGAGCAGGAAGTGGAAGTGAGAGCTGATGGAAAGGCACGCGCTCTGATGAAGAAGGAGAAAGTCTGGGATATTCACAGACACATCCAGAGCAGACGCATGGAATCATGTAATTACAGGCGAGGACACACGCTGCTATTCCTGAATCTCAATCTGACACTAAACACAGTGTGTGGAAGACTGCTTTCTCCAGGGAGGAACACCCTCAAACTACTGTTAGTCCACTAATATAATATCACACATTTTAGTACATCAAGTTAATCAACTTGCATCAGCTACATTAACATGAGAAATACTTTATTTACTAACCTTTTTATTTTCTTCATTATTATTTTTCAAGCATTATTAATTTACTTTTGTAGTGTTTGCTATTTTTTTTAAATTTTAATTAAATTTTATATTTTCTGTACTTATTTTAATTTTAGGTGTTTTTGTAATTTTTTGTAGTTTTTTTTTTATTATGTCTATACAGGTTTAATTTATTTATTTTTTGTCAGTTTTAATTTTAGTTTTAGTTAGTTGGCAACTAGTTACAATAAGTTCTTAAAAGGTTTAAGTTTTTATATTTTATTGAATTTCAGTATAACATTTATTATTTATTTTTAATTAATAAAAACATTAATTAAACTATAATATCCTTAGTTAGTAGACCATTGAAGCTTGTTCGTTGCTGATCCCCAATGATGAAGGTGGATCTTGTAGACACACACTCACCGGTACACGCGTGTGTCGTGTTGCTCCGCGGACGGGTATCCCAGCATGCCACACGCCACACGACTGCTGCTCAGATCCCAGCCCAGACTACACACCTGCCTCCATTTCCCAGCATGCCTCACCTCCAGCACCCCCTCCGTTACCATGGCAGCGCTCCGAGTGGGGGTCAGGACGGGTCGGAGACGCACCTCGTCCAGCCGGAGCGACCCAGACGGCTGAGAGAGACACGGACAAACACAGTTCACTGGACCTTTTTGTTAAATATCACTGAAGATCCTGAAGACTGGAGGAATGATGCTGAAAATACAGCGGAGCATCACAGAAATACATTACACTTTAACACAGATTCACACAGAAAACAGATGTTTACATTAGAATAATATTTGACTGTTTTATTCTGTTTTTGATCAAAGAAATGCTGCTGAGTATTAGAGGCTCTGACCTGCTCGTCCACGTCGGTGAAGTCCAGATCCATCCTGTTGCTGTGCTCCAGACGGGGATAGACCGGCTCAGGCGCTGGTGCTGGTCTCTCAGGGTTTCTGGTGGTCTGAGCGGGCGTCACTTCCTGTGCTCTCCTGTAGGAGGCTCTGCTGCGCAGGAAGTCTGGGATCTGGTGTCCCCGCGGGGTGACGGCGCTCTCGAACCCGTTCCTGCGCAGATGGATGCGATGACCGTTGAGGTGCGGTGAGGACGGGCCCCGGGCCCCGCGGTGGAGACCGATCTCATGCCCA
>NW_020524903.1:0-132500 GCF_003368295.1 Carassius auratus | reverse complement strand
GATCAGAACTCACTGCTTCATGACTTTCAGATCAAACTCTGAGAGAGGAGCGGTCAGGACATGTCCAGAGGAACAGAAGGGATAATTTTAGTTGGATGTTTTCGTCCCCTCAGGTACAGCGAGCTCCTGAATTAGACGAGAGACGCAAATAGAAAAGAGCCTCCTAGAAATGAGAGCTGGAAACTTCTGGGGCTGAGTGTGAGCGCAGGGAGCGGTCAGAGGAAAAACCCCGGCCGAGAGCTGATGGGATTCACGGAGAAGCTCAGATGTGTGTGTGATCTGGGGTCAGGGATGCAGGGAATGTGCCGGAGCTGGTTATCTTTAGCACCCCTGCTCAGTGAGGAGAACATCAGCAGCAGCCTGAGCTCGGCACTTCTCCCAGCCGCTCAAAATATTACCTTCAATACCCCATGAAATATTAACTAGTGTGTGACCCTGGAGCACAAAACCAGCCCTAAGGGTCAGTTTGTGAAATTGAGATTTATGCATCATCTGAAAGCTGAATAAATCATCTCTCCTTTGATGTCTGGTTTGTTCGGAGGACAATATTTGTCTGAGATACAACTATTTGAATCGTAAGGGGCAGGTGCATTGTGGATGGGGCAGCGGTCGAAGGCAGTGACCTGATCTCTGGACATGACACTGGTCTTAGGGAAGAGGATTGTCACCTCGCTGGGGGGGAAGGAGCCTGAGCTTGTGCGGGAGGTTGAGAGGTACTGACGGGAGATAATCGGGTTCTGGAACTGGACTCTGAGAGATGGCGGGTTGGTGTGGGGTTGCTCATAGCGTCCCAGCTCAGATGCCATGTGTTGGAGTTTACTCCCGGTGAACGAAAGGGTCGCTTCCCTGTGCCTTCGGGTCGGGGATAGGTCTCTTACTGTCTTTTGTGTCTGTCATATGAGTAAGCAAATCTTTAGCCATCCACAAGGAGGCATTTGACTCATGCTGCTAGTCGACAGGTGGAGCAGAGTTGGCTCGAGTATCAGTCGCGCTTATTGACAGTGTAAGATGATTTACGGTTAGCCGTGTCGGAAATCCAACCACGGATTGTCATGTTGTTATCACAGAAACACGCTCAGCCATCACATTGAATAAGGTTAAGTGGTTTAATATTTATTTAATATTTTTTATTATTGTTATTTATTCCTGGCCATTTCTATTTCATTAACATAGCTAAATAATATTAAATTGGAAAGATATGAAAGATCCATCTTTGATTGTCAAAAGAATTCCAGGCTCGGTTCACTCAGCCAATAATATTTCATGTCGTATTTTCATCGGTCAGTTGTGGAGGTCTGATTGGTTGAAGCTTTATTTATAGTACCCTTTTAAAACAGTGTGAACAAAGTAGCCTATGTGCAAAAAAAAAAAAAAAAAGATATAGTAAAACAAGGTAGCTGCAATAACCAGTTCATGTTAAAACAAAAATACAACAATAAAAAATCAAGGAAAGGCTCTGCACAAATATGTTTTGGGACTACTTTTTAAAAGTGCATAATGATAACCTTTGACAAGATTTAATTCAGGTGCAAAAATAATATCTATAGCGCATGAGCACAGAGAGATTTGAGCGTGCACAGGACACAGTTTGAGCAAGAGGAGAGACACGTTTTAAGTGTGCGACTCTCTCCAGGCGAGAGCAGCGTATATTTGAGCGCACATCCCCGGTTTGTGCGAGAGCAAAGAAAATTAGACTTGGGGGAGCGCATGTCCTAAAAGGTTGAAAACCTCTGGTGTAGAGTACCTGGCCTTCTTGGAGTCTCTGGGAGGGGTACTGGAAAGTGCTCCAATCGTCGTTCTACTGGGGGACTTCAATGCTCACAATGGGCAGCGATAGTGACACCTGGAGGGGCGTGATTGGGAGGAATGGTCCCCCTGATCTGAACCCGAGAGGTGTTCTGTTATTGGACTTCTGTGCAAGTCACAGCTTGTTCGTAACAAACACCATGTTCAAGCACAAGAATGTCCATCAGTGCACGTGGCCCCAGGAAACCCTAGGCCGGAGGTCAGTGATCAACTTTGTGGTTGTTTCGTCTGACCTCCGGTCGTATGTGTTGGACACTCGGTTAAAGAGAGGGACAGAGCTGTCATCTGATCTCCACCTGGTGGTGTGTTGGATCCAATGCCAGCGGAGGAAGCTGGACAGGTCTGGTGGACCCAAATGCATTGTGAGGATCTGTTGGGAGTCCCCTGTCAGAGAGACTTTCAACTCCCTTCTCGGGCAGAGCTTCGACCAGATTCTGAGGGAGGCTGGAGACATTGAGTCCAAGTGGACCATGTTCGGAATTCGGACGATAGTCAAACCTTGGATTCAGGAGGAACAATGCCGTTTTTGTCTCGGTCGTGGAACACTGGACAAACTCTGTACCCTTGCCGAGGTGCTGGACGGTTCATGGGAGTTTGCCCAACCAATCCACATGTGTTTTGTGGATTTGGAGAAGGCATTCGACCTTGTCCCTCCCAACCTCCTGTGGGGGGTGCTCCGGGAGTATGGGGTCCGGGCCCTCTCTTAAGGGCTGTCTGGTACCTGTATGACTGGAGCAGGAGCTTGGTTCGCATTGCTGGCAGTAAGTCAGACATGTTCCCGGTGCATGTTGGACTCCGGAAGGGCTGCCCTTTATCACTGGTCCTGTTCATTATTTTTTCAAAATTTCTGTGAGGACCACATGATTTTGCCTCTGCTTTTTCCAGATGATGTTGTCATGTTGACTTCCTCAGGCCAGGACCTGCAGTGTGTGCTGGGATGGTTTGCAGCCGAATGTGAATCGGCTGGGATGAGAATCAGCACCTCCAAGACCGAGGCCATGGTTCTCAGCCGGAAAAGGGGGGCATGTCCCCTTCAGATTGGTGGAGAGCTCCAGCCTCAAGTGGAGGAGTTCAAGTATCTTGGGATTTGATTACGAGTGAGGGAAGGATGGAGCGGGAGATTGACAGGTGGATCGGTGCAGCTTCTGCAGTGATGCGGTCAATGTACCTGTCTGTTGTGGTGAAGAAGGAGCTGAGCTGCAAGACGAAGCTCTCGAGTTACCGGTCGGTCTACGTTCCTACTCTCACCTATGGTCATGAAGCTGTGGGCCACGACCGAAAGGACAATATCCCGGATACAGGCGGCCGAGATGAGCTTTCTCCGTAGGGTGGCTGGGCAGCTGAGGTGCTCGGGCATCTGTTTTCCGGATGCCTTCCTGGGGAGCTGTTCTGGGAACGTCCCATGAGGAAGCTCCGGGGAAGACCGAGGGCAATGTCTCTCGGCTGGCCTGGGAACACATATACAAATAACTGGACGAAACATTACTATTTATATAAATGACACAATAATTATAATATATATTTTTATTATATTTTCTAATAACATATGAATAGTATTATTATATTTCTAATTATAAAGATGTCCACCTGAGATTTTAACGTAATATTTCAGTAATTTTATTTTGACAATTAATATTGTTAATAATAATGACAAATCAACAACAGCAATAATAATAAACGTAATTCATTTCATTTTATATAATTGTATTTATTCATTCAGTTATTTATTATTATTATTATTATTACTATTATTATAACACTAATTATAAAAGTTTTTATAGTTTTCAGTTTTTTTTCAGAGATTTTACAGATTTTTTACTAATATTCTAATTATGTATTGTTATTTTCCTTATATAATAAGAATAATGGAACTCCAATTATAATAATAAATAAATATATAAATAAATAAATTATATATATATAATGTGTATGTATGTATGTGTATATATATATATATAATATAATATAATATAATATAATATAATATAATATAATATAATATAATATAATTTGTACAGCCTTGTTTATTCCAAATTTAGATTTAATTAGTTAATACAATTAAAAAATAAAACAATCACAAACTTTTGCAAACCCCTGTTTGAGAAACTTTACAGTGACATGTTTTCGTGTTATTCTTTGAGTAGTTTCAATGGCTGATAAATGACCATGTGACTGCGGTGATGATGTCACTTCCTGTGGGCCCTCAGTGGCTCCATCAGTGTCATCTCATGGTTTGCTCTGTGAGAAGGACGACAGGTGTGATTGACAGCGTCTCCATGGAAACAGAGCAAATGACCAAACAGCTGTGTGTTTTATGAGAACCGTAAACAAACACACAACACAGAAACACTGCGCTCAGTTAAACACACCGCTGACAATGTTCTTTCTCTCAAACATTAATACAATGTTCATTCAGTCTCATCTGCTTTTTACTTACATTCTCCTTTTATTTATGCATCATTCATCATTCTTTGCTTTTTCAGTTACAGTTTTTTAAAAATGTTGCTACTTGTTTTGGAATGTTCAGAAAACATTAAAAAGTAACATTTCCATAATGTTTGCAAAATGATACAATGGAACATTTGCATATAACTGAGAAAATGTTTAACTTACACACACACACATACACACACACACACACACACACACACACACACAAACACTCTGACACTTCTTTCTCTAGACTGCAGCTCCGGACATACATGAGGTGCATCCTGGGTCTCTTCTGAGCACTGTGTGTGTGTGTGTTATATTTAACTGTAGCTCTGATATCCGCTGTCTCTCCTCCCACTGCAGACCCTACTGTCTCTCTCTCTCTCTCTCTCTGTCACACTCTCTCTCTCTCTCTCTATCTGTCACTCGCTCTCTCTCGCTCTCTCACACACACTCTCGCTCTCTCTCTCTCTCTCTCTCTCTCTCTCTCTCTCTGTCACTCGCTCTCTCTCGCTCTCTCTCTCTCTCTCTCTCTCTCTCTCTGTCACTCGCTCTCTCTCGCTCTCTCACACACACTCTCGCTCTCTCTCTCTGTCTCTCACTCTCTCTCTCTCTCTCTCTCTCTCTGTCTGTCACTCGCTCTGAATCTCTGAATGTGACTGGATCACTGCAGCAGACGCTCAGGAGGAAAAGAGAAGAGGTGTGAGATCAGAGGAGTTGAGGTGAGAGGCTTCACATGCTGCGATCTGTGTGTGTGTGTGTGTGTGTGTTGTGTTTCTGAAGGTAACACGCTGCAGATGGCGAGGTGTCTCTGTCTTTGAGGTCATGATGAAGGACGGTGTAGCTGCTGATTATCACATCTGCAAGGTGTACTCTAATAATTAGGGTTAATTATAAATATCAAGCTAGAACACGTACTAGATGGGAATTATAATAGGATCTCAATGATGCTAAAATAACCGGCCATCGTCTCACTGAGCTGAATAATGACTCTTGTCTTCTGTAGAGCTGCTGTACAGCTCAGTATTTTCAATTTGTTCCATTTTTCATCATCTGTTATTTTCTTATGAGTTGTTTATTGTCTGCTTTACAGTTTTTTATTCCACAGCTTACACAGAATCTTCACTTGTCTCACAGTTTCTGAAAGCTGTCACTCAAACAGCAGAAGCACACACCAGATCTACAAAACATACACTCATTTTTCAATTTCATAAAACACTTTTTGCAAAACACAACACACAGTTCTCTGTGTAACACACACACATCTAACAGAAATTAATATTATGGCAAAGGTGTTTGCAAATGTTTGCTTTTGAGATGTGTTTGTGATATTTTGAATGCAGTGCTTCATTTTGAAAGAGATGAGAGACATTTTACATTCTGTGCGCAATTCTTGGTCTTGTGTGTAAAGTTATTAAAAGTTTTTAAAAAGCATTATATTAATGCATCATTTAATTTAATTTCAGAATGTGTGCAAGCAGCTGAATACACTGTAAGTAGCTGCTTTCTAGAAACAGTGCTGTTAGTGTGAGTGTGTAATGTGCCTCAGTGGTTTTGTTGTGGATTCTGCTTCTTCTTCTGCACATGGACTGAAGCTCATGCTCAGATCCAGGGCTCAGGTTTCAAGCTTTCACCGGAGTGTGTGTGTGTGTGTGTGTGTGTGTGAGACAGATGAGACACTGATACGCTCTGGCCGAGATCCCGTTATTCTCACCATGTGCTCTGAGATCCACAAACAAGCTCAAACTCACTAAATGTGCTTCCAGAGCCACCGCATACATTCACACCAGTGACTCAATGAAGTCATTTTTTATTTAATAAAGTAATTTAATAGTTACACTACTTATTATCTGTAACCGATTACATTTCTAAAGTAACCTTCCCAACACTGATGGACATGATCTGCAGTGAACACCTGAACTCATCTGAGTGGTGTTTAATCAGAAGAGACAGACGAGTGTTTTTAATCTACTGAGATCCAGACACACGGTCTGTCAGCGATCAGACCTTCTGCTGTGAAAAGCTGAGCAGATCTGGGACGAGCAGCGCGTCTGAGGTGGATTATCAGTGATCTGATCATGTGTTCGGTTTCTTCTCCTGTGTTTAACAGCTTCTTCTCGTCCAGATGAAGGAGTTTTGAGTGAGGAGCAGGGACAGATGCTTCTGGAGGATCAATAAATCCTTCTGTATTCTGTTTCTGTGACCGACTGACCTTGAAAACATTAGCAGAAGTTATAATCATGGTTAGGCTTTTAACAATGAATGAGGTCCAAGAATTTATTTATTTGAGATTCAAACTTAATATAAACCTGGAAAGCTAAGTATTAAACATTTGCCTTGGAAACTATCTGAAATAAGTGTACGTTTTTATATTTTATTTTATTTCAATTAACATATATTTTAGTTTTAATTGTAATAACCCTGGGTCCAGTGGTGCTGAAAACACTGAGACATTCTCACATTTTATGATCCATTTCAACTTTCACTGACTTATAATTTGTTAAAATGTGTATTAAATTAGAAGAACACAAAGTATGAACTTTCTTTAGTGTTATGAGATGTTTGGACTGGTCTGTGTCAGTTCTTGTGACGCAGCATCCACGTCATGAGGATTGTGAAATGCGTGTCAGACAGAGTTTTATCGCAGCTAAAGCGTCCTCTGGTTAGTGTGATTGACAGGACTGGGGAAGCGGAGCAGATGTCGTTAATTAGCGCTTGGACACCTTCAAGCTGGATTAAAGATGTCAAACACGGCCTAATAACACAGATTCACACTGCTGGTGCCCAGGGTTTGAGGCTGTAATCACTAAGGATTATTCCTGGTTCTTTACACAAACTCCTGCAGCTTCACATGGACACCTCTTGAAACTTAGTTACTATTAGTTCAAGTTTTGAGCTAATAAATCTGTTTTCAATATTTCAATATTATGAGAACCTATGTTCTGGGTGGTTGCTTGGGTGTTGTTTTGACAATTTCATCTAGTTTCATACTGTTTCATACTGATATTGTAAAGCTGCTTTGACAGAATCTGTATTGTTAAAGGCGCTGTATAAATAAAGGTGATGTGACTAGTTTCACCTGATGTGCTGAAATAACAACAACAACAAAAAAACTGCATAGATGTATTGAAACAAAAACTAAGAAAATGACAAAAGCACACAGCAAAATTTTGGCATGACGTTAGTCTGATGTTGTTTTGACGTTAGTCTGATGTTGTTTTGACGTTAGTCTGATGTTCGTCTGACGTTAGTCTGATGTTGGCCTGACGTTAGTCTGATGTTGTTTTGACGTTAGTCTGATGTTGGCCTGACGTTAGTCTGATGTTGGTCTGACGTTAGTCTGATGTTGGCCTGACGTTAGTCTGATGTTGGCCTGACGTTAGTCTGATGTTGGCCTGACGTTAGTCTGATCTTGGTCTGACGTTAGTCTGATGTTGGCCTGACGTTAGTCTGATGTTGGCCTGACGTTAGTCTGATCTTGGTCTGACGTTAATCTGATCTTGGTCTGACGTTAGTCTGATGTTGGCCTGACGTTAGTCTGATCTTGGTCTGACGTTAGTCTGATGTTGGCCTGACGTTAGTCTGATCTTGGTCTGATGTTAGTCTGATGTTGGCCTGACGTTAGTCTGATCTTGGTCTGATGTTAGTCTGATGTTGGCCTGACGTTAGTCTGATCTTGGTCTGACGTTAGTCTGATGTTGGCCTGACGTTAGTCTGATGTTGGCCTGACGTTAGTCTGATCTTGGTCTGACGTTAATCTGATCTTGGTCTGACGTTAGTCTGATGTTGGCCTGACGTTAGTCTGATCTTGGTCTGACGTTAGTCTGATGTTGGCCTGACGTTAGTCTGATCTTGGTCTGATGTTAGTCTGATGTTGGCCTGACGTTAGTCTGATCTTGGTCTGACGTTGGTCTGATGTTGGCCTGTAGTTAGTGTTGTTGGTCTGATGTTAGTCTGATGTTAGTCTGATACTGGTTTGTTGTTAGTCTGATGTTAGTCTG
This sequence comes from Carassius auratus, assembly GCF_003368295.1. Classification (NCBI taxonomy): domain Eukaryota; kingdom Metazoa; phylum Chordata; class Actinopteri; order Cypriniformes; family Cyprinidae; genus Carassius; species Carassius auratus. Next base: position 124,260 of record NW_020524903.1, on the reverse strand, counting down.
TTGTAGGTCTGATGTTAGTCTGATGTAAGTCTGATACTGGTTTGTTGTTAGTCTGATGTTAGTCTGTTGTAGGTCTGATGTTAGTCTGATGTAAGTCTGATGTTGGGCAGGGAATCTGGCAGCACTCCGGTCAGCCATGCTCCGTTTTAGATCAAGGATCAGTTTCCAGCGCTCTGATAAAAAGGCTCTATTTGTAGCGGTCAGAGGAGCAAACGTTCACCGAACAGCTCACACATTGATTAGCTGAGGCTTATTCTGGATAATGGGATTTATGCAGCATATATGTCACGCGTGATATAAATAACTATATAACGTTAATTGTAATGATAACAATAACTATAACTATATTGATAACTACAATGATAACTTTATTATATATTATATATATTTATATATATTCTAATATATATTATAACAATAACTTCAAATAACTATATCATTAACTGTAAAGTTAATGCTACCTTAAATTATAACATGAACAGTTTTAGTTTTTATTCCAGTTAACATTAGACTACATACAACATTATCTGAAATCTATATCTATAATTATAAATACAACAATAATTACAGTATAATGATACATTAAATGATGTGTGTTGAGTGTGTGTGTGCATGTGATGTGTGTGTGTGATGTGTGTGTTGAGTGTGTGTGTGCGCACAGTGCTCACTGTGTACGTAGTCTGCATGTATTAACTAATGTGTGTCATTCTCTCTCTGCTGAAGTATCTGTGGTTCTGTGCATGTTGTTCTCTTAAAGGATAAGTCCACTTCCAGAATAAACATTTCCTAATAATTTACTCATCCCCATGTCATCCAAGATATCCATGTCTTTCTTTCTTCAGTCACGAAGAAATTCAGTTTTTTGAGGAAAACATATTAGGATTTAGCTCCATATAGTTGACTTCAGTGGTGGCCAACGATTGGATTGTTAAAATGCAGCTTCAAAGAGCTTTACATGACCCCAGCCGAGGAACAAGGGTCTAATCTAGTGAAACTATCTCTCATTTTCTTAAAAAAAAAAAAAAAAAATTAAAGAAAAGGAAAGGTCACGCGTGAATGCAGGCAGAAGCACATGAGTTTTTACAAATCCAACATCCAAAAAAAGTAATTGCCCTTTACAAAAAACAAAAACAAAAAAAAAATCTACGATGTCAGATGATTTTAAAGTTGAAGGATAAATGAGAAGGAGCTTTAAACCAAAGTACACAGATTAAGAACTAATCTCATGTGACCTTTCCAACAGGATTACGTAATGTGTGAAGACACGTTAACTAAGTATACATATAATTTTTTTAAGAAAATGACTGATCGTTTCTCTTATACCACAGCTGGAATCATATCTTTGAAACTGCATTTTGGACTTTAAAATCATTGGTCATCACTGAAGTCCACTATATGGTGAAAAATCCTGCATGTTTTCCTCAGAAAACTAAAAAAAATTGTGACTGAAGAAAGAAAGACATGAACATCTTGGAGGACATGAGGGTGAATACATTATCAGCGAAGCTTTATTCTGAACTTATCCTTTAATATCTTATGAAATCATGTTTTCAGACACTGAAATGATTCCGTCTCATTGAAATGCCCCACATCAGCGCGTCTTACACTGTGAGTTTCCCGTCTGGATATATTTACCGGCTGTGACTGCACAGATCGGGCTCTGATTGGTCAAACTGGCCGCTCACTGTGTGCCGATCATAATTTCCTTTGTTAGCGGGGATCAGAGGCCTAAATCTGACCAGCGGGGTTCTGCGTGTCAGTGTGGCCTTGTTCCCCTCTGGCATTCATCAGACGACAGCAGCAATTACCAAGCTATTTTCTGTCCTCGCCCCACAGCTGTGTGACACACGAGGAGCCGCAGGAGCACACGGTCCAGCGTCCAGCCGCGGCCTGCATGATCACTGAGGTGAGCTCGACAGATGATCCGTGTGTGTGTGTGTGTGTGTGTGTGGACTCACAGATCTGCTGCTGAACACTGTATCCCACAATGCACTGCACTGACCTCTACTCCGTGATCCTGAACTATAATGATTACTGTGGCCATAACTGTAATGTTAACTACAATGATAATGATAACTGTTATGTTAATAATAACTGTAACAATACCTACAATGTTAACTATGATAAAATCAATGTTAATAATGTTAACTATAATAACTATACCACAATAACGAAAACTATAACATTTAACTATAATGATGATAACTTTCACGATAACAATAGCTACATAATAACGTTAATGATAATAATAACTAGGACAACAATGTTAAAAATAGTGAAAGCTATAATGATAACTATAAGGATAATGCTAATGATAATTAAGACTATGATAACTATAACTATAGTTTTTATGATAACAATAACGTTAACGATAATTATAACTATACTGACAATGTTAACAATAATGATACCTGTAACGATAATGTTAACTATAATGCAAACGATAACAATAATGTTAACTATAATGCAAACGATATCAATAATGTTAACTATAATGCAAACGATAACAATAATGTTAACTATAATGCGAACTATATCAATAATGTTAACTATAATGCGAACGATATCAATAATGTTAACTATAATGCGAACGATAACAATAATGTTAACTATAATGCGAACGATAACAATAATGTTAACTATAATGCGAACGATATCAATAATGTTATCTATAATGCGAACGATAACAATAATGTTAACTATAATGCGAACGATAACAATAATGTTAACTATAATGCGAACGATAACAATAATGTTAACTATAATGCGAACGATATCATTAATGTTAACTATAATGCGAACGATATCATTAATGTTAACTATAATGCGAACGATAACAATAATGTTAACTATAATGCGAACGATAACAATAATGTTAACTATAATGCGAACGATATCAATAATGTTAACTATAATGCAAACGATATCATTAATGTTAACTATAATGCAAACGATATCAATAATGTTAACTATAATGCAAACGATAACAATAATGTTAACTATAATGCAAACGATATCAATAATGTTAACTATAATGCAAACGATATCAATAATGTTAACTATAATGCAAACGATAACAATAATGTTAACTATAATGCAAACGATAACAATAATGTTAACTATAATGCAAACGATATCAATAATGTTAACTATAATGCAAACGATAACAATAATGTTAACTATAATGCAAACGATATCAATAATGTTAACTATAATGCAAACGATAACAATAATGTTAACTATAATGCAAACGATATCATTAATGTTAACTATAATGCAAACGATATCAATAATGTTAACTATAATGCAAACGATATCAATAATGTTAACTATAATGCAAACGATAACAATAATGTTAACTATAATGCAAACGATAACAATAATGTTAACTATAATGCAAACGATATCAATAATGATAACTGTAATGATGAATGATAATCACGCTGTTGTTTTGTCATCTCCCACTTGCTCGAGCTCCTTAAAGTTGGAGGATTCTGATTGGCTGTCAATGTTTAAATCATATATCAGCTGGAAAAATCAATTCTGAAACTGATCCTAATGATATTTTCCCCTTTGCTTTTATTTAATTAAAGAATTAGTTTAATCATTTTTTACTCTTATTGTGTGAACGGGCCTTAAAACCGAAATTATACCAGCCAGGATTTTTTAAGTTACATAACACTGACTTATCAATGCAGTGTTTTTATGAGATGATCATATGACCTGATATTAGTTTGATTATATGTTGCATACTGTTGCAGATGTAGTACACAGTATGCAGTGCACTAGTGTCTCGTGTCATTGCGTACAGTCCTCATTGTTCCAGCACTTTCTGAATGAAATGCTAAACGCTTGAGATTGATTTCCGTCTGGATCAATGCACAGCAGACTCCAGTGAAGAGCAGGCAGATGTTCCTGCAGACGGAGCTGATCAATGAGACTTCTGCTGCGCTCCCTTCATGACCTATTGATCAGAAACAGAGTTACAGATCCAGTTACACATGAACTAGTCAAAGGATAAACCAGACATCTGCATCTGTTCTACAGGAATATATGTGTGATTCATGATGTTAATGTTTATTATAATAATACCTAAATGTGTTGCTGCATGTTCGCTATGAAGAGCTGGCATGCTGTGAACTAACTGTGAGTGTATCAGTGCCATGATTATAATGATGAGTGTCTGGTTTTTGGTCATATTGCCCAGTCGTAAGCAGAAGTTAATGGAAAGTGTAACACTTGATATCTTGAGGGGTGCAGGTGTTCAGACAGATGCTAAAGATAGTGCTGTGAAAGACACAATCAATCAGGATGTTGCCGCGTTGAACAGCCTAAACTCATCCAGCGTATGGATGTCATGTTTGTGCACACGCTCCATATGTCCGGTTTGCCGTGTAGCCGGTATTTTGTGCGTCTCACACCCTTTGCTCAGTGTGGGGGTTTCGGGTGACCCTAATTTTAGCCGTGAGGCTTGCAGCCGATCATACGCACTGAAGACAGACTCAGAGCGTCACAAATAAGGGCAGATTCACATGCATGGGTTTATTCTATGTCTGAAACTGAAATATTGCAGTAGCTCTTTCTGTTGTAGTAATTTTAGCTCCACTCTCGTTGCACCTGCTCATTCAGACATGCATTCATTAATAAAGCTCTTGCATCAATTACTGACATTAATTAATGAATGTCAGACAGTAATTAATCACAGACAGAAGTTCACTTCGGACTCATTCACAGCTCCAGAAACATGCTGAAGCTGTTTATGATCTGAGGAATCACAATGAGAAGAAAACGGATGTGAAAAATGATCCAGAGAGATGATCTTTTCATTGTTTACAGATGAATGTAATCACACACACACACACACACTGAACACTGCACGGTATTTATTGTTTCATTGCCCACTCATTTAAAAACAATTGTATCTTGAGCAATATACAATGATATAAATGTTTTCATCGCTTTTGTCTCATGAGCTCATCACTTCAGTTATCATCGCTGAGATAGTAAAAAGTGATGCAATTTCCTCTATAAATGAAGCAAACTCTGAATCATCACACTGAAAATGTTCTGTGCAGTGCATTGTGGGATACTGTATCTCATGCATTATGTTCTGGATGTTTATGGCACGTTTTGATCATGCTGTTTGTGCTCAATGTGTGCTACACACTTTACATTGTAAAAATGATCTTTAAAAGTTATAAGCAAAGATTAATGAATGTTTAAGAAGAATATACTATTTCAGTTTCTCTACTTAAAAAAGTCACATTTAAAGGTGCATTTTCTACTGTTCTCTGAGGTACATATATAATTGTATCAAGATTTTTTTAAAAGCATCATGATTTAAAAGTATAAGGCTATTTTCTGTCCTGTTTTTGACACTTATTAGAACGCTGTTTGAATAGGTGTGGATGATCATAAACTCAGAAGTAAACGCTAACTGCTGTGATCGGCTAATAGTTGTGGCAGCGGTGTAGTATCGGTGGGCGGGGCTAAACAGGTAGTGGTGTAGTATCGGTGGGAGGGGCTAAACAAGCAGTGGTGTAGTATCAGTGGGCGGGGCTAAACAGGCAGTGGTGTAGAATCAGTGGGAGGGGCTAAACAAGCAGTGGTGTAGTATCAGTGGGCGGGGCTAAACAGGCAGTGGTGCAGAATCAGTGGGAGGGGCTAAACAAGCAGTGGTGTAGTATCAGTGGGCGGGGCTAAACAGGCAGTGGTGTAGTATCGGTGGGCGGGGCTAAACAGGCAGCGGTGTAGTATCGGTGGGAGGGGCTAAACAAGCAGTGGTGTTGTATCGTGGGCGGGGCTAAACAGGCAGTGGTGTAGTATCGGTGGGTGGGGCTAACAGGTAGTGGTGTAGTATCAGTGGGAGGAGCTAAACAAGCAGTGGTGTACTATCGGTGGGCGGGGCTAACAGACAGTGGCGTAGTATCAGTGGGAGGGGCTAAACAAGCTATCAGTGGGAGGGGCTAAACAGGCCATGGTGTAGTATCGGTGGGAGGGGCTAAACAAGCTGTCAGTGGGCGGGGCTAAACAGGCAGTGGTGTAGAAGCAGGTGTTGATCGTTTTCTGTGGAGGCGGAGCTTATCCACACTATTACATCATAGAGTAGTACATTCCACAAGCTGTCGTTATCACGTATTTTGGGTGACCTATTCCTTTAACTTTTGCTGAATTAATTTTCCTATCTTTTCAGAAGTCATTGGTGTAATTAGTTGTAGATGACGTCAGACGTGCGTGCTGCTCGCTCAGTTCTTGTTGTGTTAATGAGAAACTCTCATGCATCGTGTTATCACAGACTGCCTTCAGTATAAGATTTTTTTAGCAAGGAAGTTTTGAGTTGCGAAACGTACAGGATGTTTTTGTAAAGTATTATGAACTCTTACATGTCAAAAGATCAGGGGAATGTTGGTTTTTCTGTTCATGACCTCTTTAATACAAAACGTTACATGCCATTTCTGTGTAAGTTATTTGATAAATTTGCTACAGATTTGCTAAGAGACAGTGTTGTAAAGTACATTTACATTTTTTTGTGAAGAAATAATGACAATTAAATCATAATACATCTATTGGAACAAGCACCTCTTACTCCACAAACACACACTGAAAACGTTTGCTAGTGTGTTGAAGGGCCAATCTGAAAGTTGTTAGCTACCCTTTTCAAAGCTTTCCTCGTTAATGTTAAGAAACGGATTGTGGTAATTGTAAGTCATTTTAAAGAGCAGGATTGGAAGTCTTGTGTTAGTACACACACACATGCATATGCACATGCGCACATACACACACACACACACACACACACACACGTTTGTTTTTGTGTAAAGTGTGTTCATCCCATAGGCATAATGGTTTTTATACTGTAGAAACTGTATATTCTATGGTCCTTCACCAACCCTACACCTAACCCTAACCCTCACAGGAAACTTTGTGCATTTTTACTTTCTCAAAAAAACTCATTCTGTATGATTTATAAGTGTTTTGAGAAATGGGGACATGGGTTATGTCCTCATAAGTCACCCTCTCCTTGTAATACCTGTGTCATACCCATGTCATTATACAGAGTTGTGTCCTGATATGATACAAAAACATGCCCACACACACACACACATACACACACGCGCACACACACACACACATACACACACACACACACACTCACACTCACACACTCACACACTCACACACACACATACTCTCTCAGTGACCAGAAGATGGCAGCAGTGAGTCAAAATCAGAGAGAGAGAGAGAGAGAGGGAGAGCGAGAGAGTGTGTGAGTGTGTGTGTGTATGTGTGTGTGTGTGTGTGTGTGCTCTTGTTTGTGATGGCGTTTGCTGATCTGAGCTCCGGCCGTGTCGTAGTTCAGCAGATGAACGTCAGTCTCGTTTGAGGAATGAGCAGAATCCGGGTCAGTACTGAGGTGCCACATTTCTCAGAGACATGATGAAGAACCAAACAAACCCAGACAGACAGACAGAGCTCATCTGATCGACACACACATGCCGTTATTGTCATTCCAACACAGTCTTTTAATAATTACATCCTTCCTGGTATTTTCTGACTGTCATTTATCTTCAGAAGTGTTTTTCAACAACATTTGCACAGAGAGAGAGAGAGAGAGAGAGAGAGCGAGCTCCTTCATGTTTCTGAATGATGTCATTATAAATTAATCCAGATCTGGAGATCCGCCTCTATTTGAGCTCTATTTTAAATATATAATGGATCAGTTCACCCAAAAATAAACATTAGCTGAAAATGTATATCAGTGTCTCATCAATGGATGCTCTGCAGTGAATGGGTGCCGTCAGAATGAGAGTCTGATAAAAACATCACAATAATCCACAGCACTCCAGTCCATCAGTGAACATCTGGAGAAGACAAAACCTGAAACACATCCAGCATTAAGATGATTTTAACTCAAACACATAGAGTCTATAATCCATAATAACACTTCCTCCAGTGAAGACGTGTTCTGGTCTGAATCAGGAGAGAAATCTGCACAGATCAAGCAACGTTTAAACAGATCTGAACTAATCTGTGAGAGACAACAGGAGATGCACTTCTTCTCCTGGTCTCAGTAGAACTGAGAGTGAGCACATTTCCAGCTATTTTGGGTGAACTATTCCTTTAACTTTTGCTGAATTAATTTCCCTATCTTTTCAGAAGTCATTGGTGTAATTAGTTGTGGATGAAGTCAGACGTGCGTGCTCATGTTGTTGTGTTAATGAGAAACTCTCGTGCATCGACTCAATTGTTGAACCTAAATGAAACGTTTCACAAACATTGCCGTGGGTCTGCTTTGGTTGATATAATGATGTCTCTTCTCCACTAAAGTACAGCTTCTCAACCTCGTAGAGTTTTCTTGTAATCCAAATCTGTAAACAGCGCGTCATATCTTGATTACTCTATTTGTTTTATCTCCGCTGTGGTTTCTGGAACATGTTAAATGTACTCAGACGTAAGATTGAGAGTATGTCTGCTGGTCTGTGTATGAGGTCAGTCCATCTCAACCGCTCCAAACATGGTCAAGTCCTGATGGTTTTAGGGGGCATCTACAGTAAGTATAGTTTTTATTTATTTATCTGAAATTGTTTAAAATTCCCCTCATTTGGGGTTGATATCTCTGATGTGGGAGCAGATAGGAGCCTGAAATAATCACAGATGACATTATTCATGCTCGGTGAGAAATGCACCGATGTAATAAAAGCATAAGAAATACTAAAAATGAACAGTAATTGACATTATGTTTATGAATGACATATAACATCTTATAGCAGCCACCAGGAGCCTCGTCAAACTTCCACGCTGGACGACTTCTAATCGTATTCTTTAAGAGAAACGGGTGTGAACTGATTTACTCTCACAAACCTCTGAACAAAACACCTTATAAGCAGTTACACAACTGAACACACACACACACACACACACAGAGCCCGAGGGCCGGATGACATTCGCAAACTCTTGTTCTCAATCTTTTGTGCTGTTGATTATGTAACATATAAAACTGACAGATGAGAGTAAATCCTGCTCACGCTATGACCATCAGCACACACACACACACACACACACACACACACACACAGCAGACCGGTTCTGTCCATCTCTCTCCTGCTTGACATCAGCCTGCTGGAATGTGTGTGTGTGAGAAAGAGGTGTAGTTTGTGTGTTTAGTCACACCTGTGTTCTCACCTTCTGACCCGTGTGTGTGTGTGTGCTGCAGCGATGATGTCATCTGATCTGAGATCAGCTCCTGTTTGACCTCTGACCCACAGTTCGGTTCCTCCGCCTGAATGACAGAGATCCTCACAAGAGAACATAAACTCTAACAGTTCTGTTTCAGAGGAAGATCTGTTTACATTGACCTTCAGTCATTTAGCAGACGCTTTTATCCAAAGCAACTTACAAATGAAGCAATCGTTAGAGGGTGAAGTGTGAATTTATAATAAATAATAATTCATAAATAAAAAGAAAACAAATAGATAAAACAGACCGAGTGCTAGATCAAATGAAGATGGATTAAAAGTGTCTGCTAAAGGATAAATGTGTGAAAATCAGATGTTTTATTCTGTATTGCGACACACAGAGTGTATTTTTTCTTTTTCTGAAAACAGGACTTTATATCTTAAATACTTTTGCTGTTCCAGTAAATGTGTCTATTATTAAGGATGTTTAGATATTTGTACTGGAAACAAGATAATACTGAGTGTGAAGATCAATTTTTGTCATTGTGTTTGTATGACAGGCATTGTTTAGTCCTGCAAGTTCATTCAGATCCACGGCTGTTATCTGTCGTTTATAGATGACATCATGACTGATTCATTCTGTGTGTGTGTGTGTGTGTGTGTGTGTGTGTGTGCCAAGTACATCTCTGCTTTATTAATGGATCAGCGCTGATCGGTCTGAACATGCAGAGCAAACACTCGTTTCACAGACTTCTGCTGGAGATAAAGAACAAACTCTACTCGTAAAATCTGCTTTATGCTGTTGTACAATAGAAATGAAAACGCTTCATGTCACGTCCACAAAGAGACGAGCTTTAAAGTTTGGATCTGTGGAGAGCTTTTGCACGCTGTGATGTGGTTCATATGTCTTGTTGTGTTCAGTACAGTTTTAACATCAGCTTACAGACAAACTCTTCACTTGTCTCACAGTTTCTGAAAGCTGTCGCTCAAACAGCAGAAGAACACACCACATCTACAAAACATACACTCATCATCAGCCCTTTGACTCATAAAACACTTTTTTGCAAAACACAACACATAATTCTCTATGTAACACACAAAATGTGTTCGCAAATGTTTGCTCTTGATATGTGTTTGTGATATTTCATTTCCGCTCAGGTGCTCGATCATGCTGGAAGACGTGGTGAAGGGGAAGCTGTCTCCGGTCAGAGGACGAGCGCAGCAGCAGATGTCCGAGCACGAGGAGAGTCCTGGGATGAGACACGCTCATGAAGACACGGCCTCCGTCCAGAGGAACCTGAAGGACAGCAGACGGCGAGCGGAGAGAGAGAGCCGAGACCTCTCACGAGACGACCTCCTCTTCCTCCTCAGCATGCTGGAAGGAGAACTGCAGGTCACCTCAGAACCTAAATCACACATCTGGTTTCTAAATGCATCTGTGCATGTGTTATCTCGCACTTGCACGTATTGATCTGCTCATGTTTGATCAGAATGTCATCATAATTGGATCTTCTGTCTGGTGATGTATGCAGGATTTCTCCAGTCATTTAGTCTCCTAAACTCCGCCCCTCAAACGCATGCTCATCTGAATATGTCACGCCCACATCTCAACATCCAATCAACAACTGACGCACACAACCAAGTCCCGCCCTACATATGTTCTTTTTCAGTAATCAATTAGACTCTGATGTACATCACCATACATTCACACCAAGAATGAAAAATATTACAGTAAAATTATAATACTAACTGTGTAACTGTGAGGATAGCGAAGTCCGTGCCAGAATTATAAAGATAACTCAGATGCACAATATCCTTGGAATCACTTTTAAAGTGACTTTTTCCAGCTGATAAATAATATAAACACTCACAGCCAATCAGCATCCTTCTGAGTTTAAAGAGATTGAGCACTTAAAGTGACAGATGACAAAACTGCAGCATGCACTCATAATAAATAAAGTAAAGAAAAGAATTGACAGTTTGTTTCTGTGTTTTAATGACACGTGTGTTTGCTGCAGGCCAGAGACGAGGTGATCACCGTCCTCAAAGCGGATAAAATCGATCTGGCTCTGCTGGAGGCCAAATACGGCTTCGTGACGCCGCCGAAGGTGCTCCAGGCGCTGCAGAGAGACGCCATCCAGGCCAAGAGCAGCTGGCAGGAGGACATCTACGAGAAGCCCATGAGCGAGGTACGAGAGGAACTCTACACTGGAGTGAAAGGACAGTACTGGTCAAATATTACTCATTGAAGTTCATCATTTTGACATCAGAAATGCTCTCGAATCACTTTGATGTCTGTGCAGTGCTGCTTCAAATCAAACTTCTACAGTATTGTCTTTTGTTAGGAGATGCACAGCTTTTCTGTGGCTTTATAGGTCATATTACCATTTACACAATTTAGCTAAATCTGAAAATATTGTGTCTAATATATTCCACAAAATTAACTCTTGTTCTTGTTATTGAGTTATTGTAAATAAAGTTCACATTTGCAACTGGTCAGTGTTCAAGAAATGCTTCACGTAATCCTAGAAGAGGGTTTACCGAAAGACTCTAGACTCGCCTTTTTGACTTTCAAAGCTGCTACATAACGTTTTTCTACTTCGAGATCCTTGATAGAAATCTACTGGAGCGAAAGTATGATATTTGTGATTCCGGAGCACAGAAGCAGCATCAGTGTCACAGACGTATATTTGTAGAAATACACAACAATACACTGTATGAGTCACAATTATACATTTCTCTTTTATGACAGAAATCATTAGGATATTAAGTAAAGATCATGTTCATGAAGGTATTTAGTAAACTTCTTATCGTAAATATATCAAAACTTAATGTTTGATTAGTAATATGCATTGCTAAGAGCTTCATTTGAACAACTTTAAAGATGATTTTCTCAATATCTAGATTTTTTTGCTCCCTCAGATTCCAGATTTTCTAATAGTTGTGTCTCAGACAGATATTTTCCTCCGAACAAACCACACATCACTGGAGAGATCATTTATTCAGCTTCAGATAATGCATACATCACAATTTAAAAAATTGACCCTTATGTCTGATTTGTGCTCCAGTGTCACGTTTGTCTTTCAAATGTAGTGAAGTTAAAGTTATACGTTTCCAAAAAAAAGTACAGATACTTAAAATGTGTGCTTAAGTACAGTACTCAAGTAAGTGTACTCTATGACTGTGCAGCTCTGCAAGTGTTCTTAGCGTGTTCTGAGCGTGTTCCGAGCGTGTTTCCGAGCGTGATCTGAGCGTGTTCTGAGCGTGATCTGAGCGCGATCTGAGCGTGTTCTGAGCGTGTTCTGAGCGTGATCTGAGCGTGTTCAGAGCGTGTTTCCGAGCGTGATCTGAGCGTGATCTAAGCGTGTTCAGAGCGTGTTCTGAGCGTGATCTGAGCGTGATCTCAGCATGATCTGAGCGTGTTCTGTTTGTGTGTCAGCTGGACAGGCTGGTGGAGAAGCAGCGGGAGACCTACAGACGGATGCTGGAGCAGCTGCTGCTGGTGGAGCAAGCTCACAGACAGACACTCCACCGCCTCGAGGATGAGAAGAGGAACCACAGCGACTTCATGAGGAAGAGCGACGAGTTCACCGGCCTGCTGGAGCAGGAGAGAGAGAGGTCAGAGATCAGCTTTCTCTGTCATGTAGACCAAAGTCAAAAGTATATCCTTCGGTTTAGACACAAACGGTTAGTGTAATCACACAGTCAAAACACAGGCTTTCATAGCATGAGTGAACACATGAAGCATGCGCACTAGAGAGTTTCTCATCCAGTCTGGAGACTGAATCACTGTCATCATAGTCATACAGACAAACAAGGGATTGTGGATTGAAAGATAGTTGCATAAAATAATATGAAAAGTTTTTTTTTTTTTTGTAACCGTGTTTTGAACTGATCTCACTAGTTTTCTCTAGTCTGCGTATTTGACAGGTCTGTGTGTCATCTGAGGCCAAAGTTTGAGTCTGACAAAAGAGGGTGTGTTATTGACTAAAATATTTGACTTTGAGCTGGAAGTCTGAAGTCTGCAGAAGCTGGTGTGTAGTTTTGTTTTATTTTAAATGCTTTTATTTCAACATTATTTCAATTGAGCATTTATTTTAAATTTTTAATTTTAAAATAAGCTATTTTATTTAAATGTATTTGACTGAGCTTACTTTTTTATTTTTAGATTTTTCTGATTTGTTGCATTTCATTTGCTTTTAATAATGTTTTTATTTTAACATTATTTAATTTAACATTTCTAACATTTACATAATTTCTTGTAAGTTTCAACTTGATTTTAGAATTCCTTTAAGTTTTTTTTGTGCCATCTTTCAGATTTAATGAATATTGTTGTGTGGATGTGGTGTGTGATTCACCACGACTCTGGCTGAAGTGATTGTGTTATCAGTGTTTGGTTTGGTGAAGTGTGTGTGTGTGTGTGTGTTTGTATGAGAGAAAGTTTGTATATGTCTCTCTCTCTGTGTGTGTGTTTCCTTTGGCTCTGTGCTGTTTGCAGTGGTTTATTCAGATAATCACGACTCATTTAACAGAGACTCGTTGTTTAAACGGATCACGATACACTTTCTGTCAGTCAGTCAGGAAAGGAAGGTTTTCTCTAGAAACCATACGAGATGCAAGAGTGTTTTAATTGATTGTTTGTTTGTTTTCAGATCTCTGTGTGTTGATCTGTTGTTGCAGGATTCATTGTAGCAGTATGACATCATTTCCTCTGTGGCGTGTGCACACATTACATACACACGCGAGTATGTGCTGCAGAACACGTCTGTGTCTGTGTCTCATCATGTTTGATCGGACGCTCCGGTCTCAGCACAGACTGTGAATGAGGAACCGAACTGAAGCGTGCAGGTTGGACAGAGATCTGAGTCCACACACTCACTTTATATGCTGCCAGAGACATATTTAGCTAATGATGTTTCCATTTTCATTGCCTTACAAGGCTCTTAAAAATAAGTCTGAGTAGATGAAAATAAGCCGCGCTGATAATGAATCCAGCAGCAGAAATAGAGCGACCCGGTGCCTTTTTAAAGAAGGAACTGAATGCTGGTGTGAGTAAAAATATCCTGCAGGATTCAGACGGATTCACACTCGCTGGTCTTTCTGAAGTGAGTTAAATAAAGCAGGACGAGGCTTCGGGCCGATGGCACAATGTCAGGTCAACTCACATCTATTTACAGTGTTTCAGAACAGCTGATGTTCATGTGTATAAAACCTTATTATCTTTGTTTTAGTGTTACATTCATCCAACTAAAGCTGTAAAGTTACATTTAAATTTTGCTGTACAGTATATTTCACTTTATATGAATGTGCTTGCAGGATACATTTGGACACACATAATATAGGTGTGTTATGTTTTATTCATTATTCGTTAATTATTCGAGTCATTAGTTTGTTATTTGATGGTGTGAAGCAGAGGATAATATTTTTCACCAAAACTGAACTTTAAACTAAAACAATTACAAATCATTGTCGTTATATGAAATATAAGAACATTTTAAAAATATGAACATATTTTTAGCTAGCTGGCAAAATATAATTTCTAATTTTCTTTAAGTTTAACTTGATGAACTAAAATAAAACTAAAGCTGAAATAAAAACGAATAAGAACTATAGTTCATAGAATCTTTTTAACAAACAACAGTCTTTAACTGAAATTATTACTAATGTCCTTCTGCATTCTTGACACACTATTTTCATATTTAATACTGTGAAGCTGCTTTGACACAATCTGAGTTGTTAAAAGCACTAGATAAATAAAGGTGACCTGACTTTAATAACAATGACAAAAAAAAGAAAAAAAAAGCTAAGATTAAAATGGAATGAAAAAATATAATACAATCCATTTGAAAAAAATAAATTTAACTATATTTAAAACCTTAATTTTTAACCTTAATAATGAACTTGGTTGTGCAAGGTGCTAGGTATTTATTTATTTTTTTAATCAAGTTGAATTTGACCTAACTTGTAAAAGCTGAAGTGGTTCTTGTTTGGATGTGTTGAACACAGTGGTGCTGACAGGATCTGGTGTCTGTGTTCACTCATCTTCTGTGAGGGAACGAATCAAACACTGCAGACGTGTTTACAGATGTGTGTCAGTGACTGTGAGCTCATTCGGCCCCGGGGCCTTCAGCGCATGATGTAATGTGATTACATATCTGTGATAGAGCGCTCAAAACCACACACACATACACACACAACACCCACTAATCTCATACAACACACACCCACTAAAGACACACCCACACACACACACACACATGCTGTGGGTTTTTTATGTACCGTGTGTTTCTCTGGAAAGAGCGAATGCCTTGTAAGGAGCAGCGCTGGGCCGCAGAGGAATCTTCTGGAGTTTCCACAGATCTTCAGGAGATGCATCCATCATGTTGGTGTTTGCTTTAGTCTCGCTGCTCTTCTGACGCACGCTTCCTGAGAAATTCATCAACATGAAGTTAATGCTTAGAAGAAGACAGAAGAATAACCATGTTCTGTCCCCACTGGCAGGTGGTTGTTCTTCACGCTGATGGATCTGGCATCATTGAGCATCTCCAGTGTTTCTTCATCATGTGTTCAGATGTCTGACAGTGTCAGGGTAGCATTTGACTCTGCATTATGTTAACTTCTACAACACCAGTAATATAGCCTTTGCTTCTGATCAATAATCAGTGATCGGCTGAGTCTCCAGCAGTCATGTTCTGGTGGATGGCTGTAGTTTGTGAGTTTATCTTTCCATGTGATCGCTGGATCTTCACAGACAAACAGACAATGTGCAAAATCACACCGTCGCAGAGTTTTACAGGCTTACAAGGTGTCTTGGAAGCTCCTGTAGAAATGTAATTAGAATCATCTGGAGGAGTTCAGCTCTAAACCCAAAGCACTGACACACATCGGCCTCACATCAGCGTCTCATCTCTCTTTCAGATTTCTCTGTTATGATTAACGAAGCTTCTGTTCTTCACGTGTCAGACGAGCACACATGATGTCACTGAGGGTCTGTTGGTATAATTATCATGAAGCTGTCTGCTGTTTTTGAGCTGAAGAGTTGCATTTATCAGATTAGAGCCGGATGATGATGTAAGTTATTTCTTGTGACCATAAATAATCAAGCAGTTGAGATTTACTATGTAGTGTACAACCCCAGTTCCAGAGAAGATGGGACATTTAAAAATCAAGAATCTGTGATCTGACACAACTTTTTTTCGAGGGTATAGGAGCCGTCAAAAACAAAAAGTGTTCATATTTACAAAATACATTTACGTTGGTCTGTGAAAACTTTACAGATGAACCTTTATTTGCATTTGCAGGATCAGATAAGAGCGTTTGAGGATCAAATATAAAGAGTTTAACAGTTATGAAGTTACAATGTTAATTAATAAAACCAATTATACAGATGGAGTGTGTGTGTGTGTGTGTGTGTGTGTGTGCGTCTCTCCTCAGTCACTTTGAAATCACATTCCTCGGTAAAACATCATGACATATTCATGAAAGAACTCACACTTGCCTCTGCTGAGAGATAATTGTTTTCAGATACACACACACACACACACACACTGTAATCAGTGATGTCATCAGCTTGTCCAGTGCTTTAAGTGGGCCGGATCGCGAATCATTTGAATCAGTTCGGGTGTTCGGAGTGGGATCGTGAATCATTTGAGTCAGTTCGGGAGTTCAAAGCGGGTTCGCGAATCATTTGAGTCAGTTTGGGGATCGCGAATCATTTGAATCAGTTCGGGAGTTCAAAGCGGGTTCGCGAATCATTTGAGTCACTTTGGGGATCGCGAATCATTTGAATCAGTTCGAGAGGTCGGAGTGGGATCGCGAATCATTTGAGTCAGTTCGGGAGTTCAAAGCGGGTTCGCGAATCATTTGAGTCAATTCGGGAGTTCGTAGCGGGTTCGCGAATCATATGAGTCAGTTCGGGAGTTCGTAGCGGGTTCGCGAATCATTTGAGTCAGTTCGGGAGTTCAAAGCGGGTTCGCGAATCATTTGAGTCATTTTGGGGATCGCGAATCATTTGAATCAGTTCGAGAGTTTGAATGCAGTAATGCAGTAGCTCTTTCTAAGGGTATTTTTTCAAAATCCTTTTGCACATTTTATTTATGTTTAGTAGTACTTTCTAGCTCAAGCAGATCCACAAACTAATAAAAGGATTTATTATTAAGGTCGCCTGTTGACTGCTGTATATAAAACCCCTTCAATATAGTTGTTGTTACCTCAGGGGATGAGGAGAGTCATCAAAAAAAAATACAGAAAAGAAAAAATTGGCTATAATGGAGTACCGGCACCTCTTTTGGGCAACTTAAAGCACTGAGACTGTCTGAATGTTACTGGAGATCTGCATCTTCGGCAAACAAAAGACAAATGAACAAGACAAACAGATGAGTTGACATCCATTATTCATTATAACACAGAGTGAGACGGTTTGGGGTTTTCTGTCTGTAAGGAAACTCGTGTTCTGCTCATCAGCTGAAGGCCAGAGGACATGATGTCATGTGTTCATTACCCATGAGTCCTGCAGAGCTGAACCTGAGAGCCAATCAGAACCAGGCAGCCTGAGGTCAAAGGTCACGTGTGTGTGTGTGTGTATTTATCTGGGAATGTCCTGTGTGATGTCTAGTGTCCAGTGTAAGTTTGATGTTAGTGGGGTATGTGTTTGTAATTATAATGAACTCTAATCTATTTTAAAAAGATAGAATCTTTGACCAGATCCGATCAGACGGATCCGTTCACTGTGGATTCAGTTCCTCCGTTCCAGCTGTAAACAAACATTTGTGTTTCAGATTAGAAACTGAACAACACTGTACTGGAACGACAGTCAAAACAGCCAGCGGTGATAACACACACACACACACACTCCTGCGCAGTGAGATCATCAGCTCATATGGGTTCAGTTATGATGTCATTCTTCTCAGGTAATCAGCTGCAGGACACGAGAACCATATAAACATCTGGCTGTTTCTTTACACACACACACACACACACACACACACACACACACACACACACACACACACACACACACGGTCAGAGGCTCAGGCCATCTCATGTGCTCCAGAAATGATAAACTTGGTTACTTGAGCCTGTTTGACTTTCCTCATGTTTTGATTGATTACGTCTCAGTGCTGGTATTACAGAACCACCAGTGTTTATGTGCGTTTTACTTGTTAACTGCAGCGGTGTCTATTTTTCATGGTGAACAGCACATTTTGGTTGTACAGATGTTTAGAGAAACCTCAGTATCTCATTCTTGTCTCTATGTAGTGATTTGTTTGTCAGGTCAAGCTAAATGTGTTTGTAATGCAGTTCATATGCTTTCAAAGTCATGCTGTTATGTCTCTAAGTGCTTTATCAGAGCGCCGTTATATATGAAATATAAGAATGGTATAAATGATCTCATGATAACTAGCTATTTTGTACTTATTTTGTGTAGCAGATATATCAGTGCACACATCTGAGCATTCAGTGTAAGTAAACGGAAATAGCATCCGTTGTTCAATTGAAGGTCTATAGCATTTTTACAAAACAGATGGTGATTTTACATTTCATGCTGATATCATATGAATATTAGTCGCTTGTGTTCTAATCAAGAGTAAGCAATTCTCAAAAAGTATTAATGAAAAAACTGTTGATTTTAATGAATGTACTGTAAGTTAAGTTTAAAGTTGTGATTTTTCACATTTAGTCAGTAGTCATTTGAGTGACGGTGTTGGTGTGTGGTTAGTAAAGGTATCAGTACAGAGACTGGACTCATTTGAGAAAGCATTGCTATGTGGTGACGCCTGGTCTTACTGTGATTGGAAGTTAATCAGCTGTTGGTAAAGAGTTTAAACAGGAAGCTGCTAGAAAGTGACTTGATGGTGTTTAATGTTTGTGAGATGAAAGGTTTGTTTCACTGAAGCTTCATCTGGAGATGTTGCATAAATCCAGCTCTCCTGACAGCAGATGTGAGCGTTGCGTCATCGTTCGCTGATCTTACACACATGTGGCTCACACACTCTCTCTCAGACACTCTGATTGTGATTCTAAATTAAGGAATCTGTGTTGTTTGTGTGGAGGAATGAGGATGTTACACAAGCAGTGGACAATGTGTTTGTGTTGCCCTGAAACCATGAGCTGAGGCCATCAGATGACTTCCAGATGAGAGTGTGAGTAAGAGTGAGTGTGTGTGTGTGTGTGCGAGAGTGTGGAACAAAAGTGTGCGCAAGAGAGTGTGAGTGCGTAAGTGTGCGCGACAGTCCGAGTATGTGAGAGATTCTGAGTGTGCGACTGTGTAATTGTGCAAGAGTTTGAGTGTGTGAGAAAGTGAGTGTGTAAAAGAGTGTGAATGCATAAGTGTGCGAGACAGTCCGAGTGTGTGAGAGAGTCTGAGTGTGTAATTGTGCAAGAGAGTTCGAGTGTGTGTGAGAGAGTGAGAGTGTAAAAGAGTGTGAGTGCTTAAGTGTGCAAAAGAGTCTGAGTGTGTAAGTGTGCAAGAGAGTCTGAGTGTGTGTGTGCGAGTGTGTAAGTGTGTGCAAGAGTCAGATTGTTTGAGGGTGCAAGAGTAGTATGTGACCCAAGTATGGTGACCCATATTCAGAATTCATGCTCTTTATGTAACCCATCCAAAGTCTGATTGTTTGATTGTGTGAGAGGGTGAGTGTGTATAAGAGTGTGAGTGCTTCAGTGTGCGAGAGAGTCCAACTGTGTGAGAGAGAGAGTGTGCGAGAAATCAGTGTAAGAGAGTGTGTGTGCATAAGTGTGTGAGAGAGTCTGAGTGTGTGAGTGTGGGAGAAAGTAAGAGTGTTTAAGTGTTAGAGAGAATGTGTGAGAGAGCATAAGTGTGCACAAGAGGCCGAGTGTGCAAGTGTTTAAGTGTGTGAGAGTGTGTGAGGGCATAAGTGTGCAAGAGAATGTGAGCACGCAAGTGTAGTGTGCATAAGTGTGCAAGAGTGTATGAGACTTAGTGCATGTGTGTAAGTGTGAGTGTGAGACATAGATCAAATGAAACCAAAGTGATAAGTGTGTGTGTTTGTGTGTACTGGTATTCCCTGCATTATAGGAACCAAATGTCCCTACAAGGTCCTCATGAGGAAACAAGCTTATAAATCACAGAATGAAGTGTTTTGAGAATCTAATGCCTGTAGTTTCGTGTGAGGGGTAGGTTTAGGTGTAGGGTGGAAAATACAGTTTGTACAGTAAAAAAACAATTACACCTATGGAATGAACCCACAATGATAGGAATACTAGTGTGTGTGTGTGTGTGTGTGTGTGTTCTTGAAGATATGGTTTATGAGGACACAAATGTGTATAATGACATGGGTATTACATCATAAACATAGTTTGCTAGGTCACTTACGAGCTGCCCATGTTCTTCTGAGATTCACTTCATGTCTGGATTCAGATTCAGAAAGATCAAGTTGACTCGTTACAGACAGAAGGTTAAAAGTCCATGAGTTAATTGATTTTAAAGAAATGTAATATTGACGCTCTTTTATTTCTTTCAAATAGTGTTAAAATTTGCACTTTCTGTATTTTCAAAACATTAAAACAATGTAGAAAACACTTTAGATCAACTAATCAGCAGAAATACGATTTAAACAATATAAAATGATAGAACAGTAGATTATATGCAGTTCTGTCCATTAAAAGTAACACTTTACAGTAAGGTGTCATTAGTTAAGATTAATGCCTTAGTTAACATGATCTAACAATGTATTTTTACATTATTTATAAAACTCTGATGATGTTTATATTTTGGTTAAATTATGAACTGTTCACGTTCCTTTTAGTTCACAGTGCATTGACTAAACTCAACAGATTGGATCTCAAAAATGCATTAGTAAGTGTTAAAATGAACGTTTACTGCATGAGTATTTTTAATTGATTGCGTTAACTAAGGAAACCTTACTATAAATTGCTAGCAACAATTATGAAACAAAACATATGTAACAACTAATTAACTGAACATTTTGGCTACATTTGATCTCTGTCTGTCACGGACGCACACACACACACACACACACGGATGTTTCTCTGTGTTTTATAAATGTTAGTACATTTTTCTCCCTTTGGGTGAATTAATGACTTCAAGTGAGGAAAACCAGAAGGAAATGTAATCCAAAGAAAGTTTCTCATCTCACACACACATGCGCTGCCTTCCAGAGAACTGACATACAGACTACAGATATTTAACACATTAATCACACACTCTGCCCTGTAACACACACACACACACACACACACACACACACACACACACACATGCATGAGCTCATTGCTGTGAGAGGCTCCATATAAGGGCGTGCTGATGATGTCATGCTCTCATAGGCGTCTTCAGTCCGTCTCATTGTTGAGTTTCAGAGCATGGAATGTTCAGATCACTGACACACTGAACACCAGCAGCAGCGGCTCAGCAGCACTGACCAGGTACAACACACACACACACACGCATGCACAAACTGCGTGTAGATGGTCTTTGATATCAAATTGATAATTTAAGAAAATTTAACTTTAAATGAGCTAGTGGATTTAAAATCTTCAAATCTGATGTTGTTTAAAGTCGACATGAGCAGCTCTGAGTGAGTGTTGGGATGATGATGATGGTTCAGTCCATTGTTTCATGTCTTTATAAAGTTATAAAGGTGTTCACATGTTGGCAGAATCACTGCATGTTCCTCCATCCTGCAGATGATGGAGATGTTTGGTCTTAATTTCATGCTAGTCAATAGTAAATGAATAAAATGAGCAGGTTTTGGAAAAGGACAAGGTTATAATTGTTAGATGAATATGTTCCAGTTACGTTCTGTCATTCGCGTCAGTCCTGTTATTAACTCGGCTTACATACAGTTATTATCTCCAGCACAGTTACTGTCCAGTGCAAGTATCTGCTGTTTCTAGAAAAGTTATTTCTGAACTTCACTGTGTACACTTTTTAAGTGTTTTTGTAAACTGCTTAGTCCTTTAATGCATGTTTAGTTTGCTGTTTCTGAGTATTAAACACTGTACGAGCAGATCCGTGTCTGATCTGCTGCACTCTGCTGGACACGAGTCTTTTGTCCTATAATGCTTTAAAGACGATTACTAAAAAGCTGTTTAATGATTGGCATTTAAAGGCAAAAATTCTGTTTGGTGAGAGCTCCGTGGCATTCGTTTTTATGCATTTTCACGTATATCACAGAAATGCACAAATGCCACGACACACAAAACATTCATAATGTTCAAAACCGAAATCTAGTCGAGTGTTTTGCATGTTCTCTCAGATCATCTTGAGATTTCACACACCCTTATTACTGACGTTTAAATCCTTCTCGCAGGCTTTTCCAAGACTTTTTTTCCATGGCATAGGTTTTTCCTCACTTTTCTCTGTAAAAAAATCTGGGCTCTTGGGAGTGAGTCCAAGTCGATCGGGCGGTCCAAGGTTAAAACTGGGAAGGGAAGGAGCTTTTCTCTTTAATGGATGCTTCCTGATTTCCTGAGCTACTTTTAGGCCGTCATACGCTCACGCTGCTGCATTCTGATGTGCTCAGGATCCCTTTTGCTTTCCAATCAGCGCCATGTCTTCATATCGATCACATAGTTGTCTGTACACTGTTTAATCCAGAATCTGTGTTAGAGGATTGAATAAATGAGAGTCCCAGAGCAAATGTGTTTACGTGATGACAGAAAACGTGTCATTTCCACCTGGGAGGCTGCTGGGAATCATAGCTTGTGTCTCATTTCACATATTTCTACTACAGTAAGGTATATACTTTCAGTACACATGCATACTTTGAAATGCACTGGAAATAGTATAGTATCCAGGCATGTTTAGAATACTGTTTTCAGTGTGCTTTATTTTAGAGCACACTGGCTGTGATCTCGCACACTGTTTAGGGTGGTTAATATGTAAAATGTGATGCAGTGATTGCATTAACCTATCATGGTGTTGAATCACAAAGAAATGTAGCATAAGGTCGGAGTTTATGAGGTTGTTCAGATTGCTAAAAATAAAATAAAAAAACAAGGGTTTGGGAGTATGATTTTTGGATCACTACAAAATTTGTGAGCAATTAGTACAACAGAGTTTCAGTTTTACACACTTCAGCTTTTTTTGGGCCATTTTCTTCTGTTAATGGAGAACCACAAATGCTTAATGAAGTCCCAGTGCAAGAGGAACACCACAGATATTGCTTTAGGACTGCCGGCTAAATGCTTTATCAATGTTGTGTAAACCAGTGCTGTAATCTCATCAAACACTGGTGCTTTGGTTCATGTTTAGTACGACACTGCACTGTAATTATAATACTGTATTTTTAGAATACAATTTTCATTTAAATTTGGTCTCTCTTATGTTATTTTCATCTTCTGAATATTTTCCATTACCTTTCAATGGCTGAAGCCACGTATGAGTGACACACACATGGAAGCATGCAGACACACTTCTGTATGAGGTGGTTTCATACGCCTCGTAGCGCTGACATCATCCTTGTCCACTGCTGGTTAGGAGCCTCTGAAAGAGGTTTTGTTTACATAGCCAGTAATGGTCTTTGGAGGAGGGGGAATTCCTTAAAATATAAAACCACTGAAGGAAGGTGGTGGTGTTCATGGGTGTGGGGGGAGAGACAGAGGAACCCCCTTATTAAGAGACTTTTTCCATTTCCACTCTAATGTGCCTTTTATTAATGTCCTGTAGTCCAAACACCGTCCACCGCTGGCAGCATTTGGGAGCAGGGAAACTCATGCCAGCCACCATGACCCCACTTTCTGCCTCAATTTGTACCTCTGGAACACACACTGCCCCACTTTTAGTCAACGGGTTTTAATTTCCTCCATATTTCCTCATATGGCATGCACAAACATGGACATGAAGGTCCCCAGTTGAATAGCAGTCTAGTTAACTTTCACTTTAAGCCTAAATGTTTCTAAAGTCAATGCAAAAAAATTTTCATGTTTTGAGAATTCCCAGGTCTCAAATTAACAGTATTTCCAAATGTTCTTATCTCTTTCCAGACTGAAACTGCTCATTGATCAGGAAAAGGCATACCAGGAGAGAAAAGAGGAAGAGAACAATAAAAAAGTCACAAATCTGAAGGACGAGCTGACCAAGCTAAAG
Organism: Carassius auratus; assembly: GCF_003368295.1. Lineage (NCBI taxonomy): Eukaryota > Metazoa > Chordata > Actinopteri > Cypriniformes > Cyprinidae > Carassius > Carassius auratus. The sequence continues at coordinate 100,017 of NW_020524903.1, read as the reverse complement.
TCTTTTGCCCTGCTAGTGGTTGACGAACAGCAGCGGCTAGCAAAGCAGCTGACCCAACAAACAACGAAGGTCCAGGAACTCCAGAATACTGCCACTCAAGCCCAAGAGGAGCTGAGCTCCACCCAAACCCGGCTGCAAGAAGAGGAGAACAAAGTCCTTCGCTTGGAGGAGGAGCTGCGCAACCAGGCCTGCCATTTCCACCAAGAACTGGAAGCCATGACTGCCAAACTGACCAGTGAAGATGCCCAGAACAGACAGCTGCGGCAGAAGCTCTCCGCCCTCAGCCGACAGTTAGATGAGCTGGAAGAAACCAACAAGACCCTGCACAGAGCGGAGGAAGAACTGCAGGAGCTGCGGGATAAAATGAGCCGAGGGGAGTGCGGTAACTCCAGCCTAGTATCAGAGGTGGAGGAGTTGAGGAAACGAGTGCTTGAAATGGAGGGAAAGGATGAAGAGTTGATCAAGATGGAGGACATGTGCAGGGACCTCAACAGAAAGCTGGAGAAGGAGTCAAACCAGAGCCGTAGCTTGAAAGCAGAGGTGGACAAGTTGAATCACAGAATCATGGACCTTGAAAAGCTAGAAGATGCCTTTGGGAAGAGTAAGCAGGAGTGCAATTCACTGAAAAGCAACCTAGAGAAAGAGCGGACCATGACTAAACACATGTCCAATGAACTAGATGTGCTGAGAGTCAGAATCAAAGAGCTTGAAGCTACCGAGGTTCATTTGGAGAAGATGGAGCTGTCGCTGAAAGAGGATCTGACAAAACTGAAAACACTGACTGTCATGCTGGTGGATGAGAGAAAAGCCATGGCTGAAAAGTTAAAGCTGATGGAGGACAAAGTGCAAAACAGCACTGGCAAACTGCAGGCAGAACAAGACAAAGTCAACACCGTCACTGAAAAACTGATCGAAGAGAGCAAGAGAGCTCTGCGGTCAAAGGCCGAACTGGAGGAGAAGATGTGTTTTGCCACTAGAGAGAGGGACGAGCTCAAAACTAAGCTAAAAGCAGAAGAAGAGAAAAACAGTGACCTTCAGTCCAAGGTCAGCATGATGAAAAAGCGGCTTCAGTCACTGGAAGCAGTGGAAAGAGAATTATTGAGGAACAAGGCCAAAGAGGAGCTCACAAAGAGCCCCGTTCCTTATCACTACCAACAAGAAGACAACAAAGTGAAAGATTTGACCCAGGAAGTGGAACGCCTCAGGAGGAAGTTAAAGGAGATGAAGGCGGTTGAGGGTGATCTATTGAAAACTGAAGATGAGTTTGAATCCCTGGAAAAGAGATATTCCAATGAACAGGAACGAGCAAAATCCTTGATGGAGGAGCTGGAGATCTCCAGGAAGGAACTGTCCAAGTTCCAGTTGGCTGAGAAAGAGGAATCCAACCAAGAGCATATACTGTATAAACGTCTGAAAGAGGAAGAGGCCAAATCCAGCCATCTCACTAGAGAGGTCGAAGCCCTCAAAGAGAAGATCCATGAGTACATGGGCACAGAGGAATCCATCTGCCGCTTGAACACAGACCACACGACCCTACAGAGAAAACTCACCCAGCAAGAGGTCAGGAACAAAGAGCTGGCCAGAGAGATGGAGACCCTTACACGAGAACTCGAGAGATACCGCCGCTTCAGTAAGAGTCTAAGGCCGGGCATGAACGGAAGACGTTTCTCAGATCTCCAAGTCTCCACAAAGGAGGTGCAGACGGACCCAACAGAGAGCCTATCCCCAAATTACAAGAACCTTGCACCACTGGAACGTGCCTTGGTCAACGGAAAGCTATACGTGGAGAGTGATCCGGAGGATGAGGTTAATTACAATGAGATCAACCTCACAAAATGCAGTCCTTCACACATGAACAATGTCAACAATCTTAACAACAACATGAGAAGAGTCAGAGGCCCTTTTCTTAAGACTAGAGAAATCCAGCATCCAATAAATGGCATGACACAACCGAGACAGAATGGTAATCATGTTCAACAGGGAGACCTGTTCCTTGCACACAGTCCTGGACAACCCCTCCATATCAAAGTGACCCCTGACCACGGGCACAACATGGCAACTCTTGAGATCACGAGTCCCACCACAGAGAACGCCCAGTCCTATACAAGCACAGCGGTCATCCCGACAAGCGGCGCCCCTCCAAAACAGCGCATTACGATCCTCCAGAACTCACCAATCTCACCTTCCAACAAGCCCAAGGGTTCTCCTCCTCCTCCGGAGAGTCCATGCAGCCCAGGCACGCCTGATCGATCCATGTCGCCGCTCACCATGGCAGCCTATTCACAAACTCTAGCTTCGGAGTCCTGCGGATCGGTGACCCCGGACCGAGCCATGTCGCCCATTCAGATTGTGTCCGTTACCACCGGAAGCCCTGACCGGTTGGAGCCGATAGAGCTTGTGGGAGGTCATACGGTTTTCCGTGTGAGCCCGGAAAGGCAGAACAGCTGGCAACTGCAAAGGTCCAACAGCTCAGGTCCGAATGTCATTACCACTGACGACAATAAAATCCATATTCACTTAGGGAGCCCCTACATTCAAGCTGTAAACACCACAGCCAAATCCATCCCCTATTACTCCCTCGGGCCGGAGCAAAGGATCCCTGTGCTAACCAGTGGCACTCCAGCCAAAGGAAACAACAAAATCACAAGCAGCATCGTGATAAAGCCCACATCCAGTCCAATCTCACGACCCTCACAAATTACAGTAAGTAATATCTGTGACTGAGCCAGACTTACTAGTGTTTGATTAGTGACCCTCCCCTGATCTCCTCAGTCTTCGACCCCTGGCACCATGATCCTCTCCAGACCCTCAGATCTGACCGCAGTAGCGGCTAACCAATGCAACTGTAGTGTCTGCTGTTGGTTTGATTCTGTTTTATTAATACTGAGATGTTTATTTGCATGAAATGTTAAATGAAAGCAGAGAAAACGACACATAACGAGAACACGAGCATTTGTGCTTTTTCACTTCACTTTGAGGTTAAGTGCACTTACTGTTTTTGCTAGATAGCAAATAATCCTGTACCATTAAAGTTCACTGATTGATGTACAATTGTATTTTTGGTTTATTTTCTATTTTCCACTCACATTTTATGTTTGGTTTGTGTTTTTTTTATTGTTAATAATTAAAATGAGAATGTAAAAAATGGCAGAATTGATATATTTTTTTAGATAGTTATATATGATAGAGATACACATGCACACCGGAGCAGGGAGATATTTATAATTGCATGATTAAACAAAACAAAAACTGAACATAAAACATTTAACCACTAAATCAACCAAGTCCGTTCATAAAATGAGCAGAGTTGTGAGGGAAAACCTAACATCAGGTACGAATAGGTTGAGAACGTGTCTGCATGAGTTCAGTTCATTGTTTGATGTCATAGTTACTGGCCCAGTCCAAAACACCACCGTCATCCGCTCTCACTGAGAGAATCTACAGTCTTCTCTTATGATATCATGGAAATGCATGGCCGCTCGCCGCTGCATGAGATTTGACTCCAAAAAACAACAACATTAAAGCTCTGCAGTGTATAGAAAGTTAAAGCATTAACATGATGAGTTTGCATGCACTGGTCATAAAAGATGACACGTTTTTTTGGCAGTAGCATATTATCAAAGAAACACAGTAACATTACAGCATGGTATAGATACATTCCCTTTAATGAATCGGCTCACACACACACACACACACACACACAGTGAGCACTCGTGTACATGGACTATACCAAGCGTTAAATTGATTCAGGCTGGAATTTGTGCTGTCTGGAGTGTGTATCCTCTGGTTTTCTGGCTAAACAAACTGCTGTTCATGGAGGGCTTGGGAACAGCTGTGATTCTGAAGCGAGACGATGTCTCATCAGCTCTGTTAGTGAATCACATTCACACACACACGCACTCGTTTAGCTTGAATCGATGCAGTATGTGCACTAGAGATGACGTGAACCTTGTTACCAAGATGGGACTGAAGGAATCATTGAGAGGTGCTTTTCATGTGATTCGATGATGTCTGATAATATATTTATACACTGACCTAACTAGCATGTACAATTAAAAGTTAAACCAGTGCAGGGGGATGCACTGGCCTTAGGTGAGTTTTCATCTGACAAGAGTGCAAAAGCCTTCAGAAACCACCAAACCTAAGCTTGCTAAGACCAATAAACCAGCTTAGGCTTTCGTTAATGTTTACGAAACTCAGACATCGTAACAGGCAAGCGTTAAACAATAAAACTATTCCTGCGAGTTCCTTCAGCAGAACTCTATTGTTTAGAGGCAGTTCCCTCTGAAGCCCAAACAAAGCCTTGTTTAGTTTCTATGGTGACAGCAGCTGCAGCCGCTCGTCTCTGGAAGCTCCTGCTCGTACCACACTTTTAATTAGCGGTCATTATGTCATTACGTGCCCTCTGACTTGAGCCGCATGGGTTTCTGCTGTGTTACCCGAGCCCAGAGCACAGCGTGACCCACATTTGAACATTTTTCATGTGTGACGTAAACCTGCAGGCAGTTGGTTTGGTTTTGAAGGAGCTCGTTTAGAAAGTTCCCTGCAAACATCTCCAAATACACAGCAGAAGTCACTGCATTGATTCTGACACACTAGAACCAACCCAGCAAACAGGGGACCTTCTTGGAAAGTTCTGGCAAGGTGCCAAGTCTGAAAATTTCTGAATGTTAAAAAATAAATAAAACCTCACGTTGTGTCAGTCTGAAACTTTCCTCCGTCATAAAACAATTCATTTACATTCAGTTTATGTGGCTCTAGAAAAACATCAAAGCATCAAACCGAGCCACTGACATCCTGAAGTGAACTTTGAATCGAATTTTTGGTTTCTGTGTGTGACGAATTTTTAGGATGACAAATATGAAAAAACGCATACAAATATATCGGATTCAGTGTGCAAGGAGCTTTAAAGTTATGAACAAACATTCTTCAGAAACATTAATTGAAACGTTTATTCAAAGTTGTCTGGTATTTAATAAAGTTCTTAAAACGTTAGCACAAAACATATGTATGTGTACTGTGTTAATCACGATTAATCGTTTAATGTTTAACTTAATGTTGCAACATAACCAATAATTTTTTTTGTTTTTACACACTTAAAAACTACATTTTTTGAATGTTCACTAAATGTGAACGTTAGCCAAACATTCTCAGAACACATTTTTTGTTTACTGTAGAGAAATGCATTTGCAGAAGTGCAGGTGACATGCTTTCTTCTGCACTGACATCACTCTCTGGCTGAGTGTTTGTGCTGATTGTGAGGGAATTAGATTCGTCACACAAACCCCAGGAGACACTCACAGATGACTGCAGAAACACTCTGTAGCTCACAAACATCTCACATCCACATGTTTCTCAAACACATTCATCATTCTCCTTCCACAGGCTCATGTCAGATGTTTCTCAGCTATAGCCAACTGGATTTTTCTTTATAGGTGAAAAGATGATGTGAAAAGAAAAGCAAAACATTTTCTGATGTCTTCTTAGACAGAAATTTCAAGTGCATGTTGGTGAAAGAGCATGAAGCCTTGTGTGTCCATCAACTAGTGCTGTTCTGAGTTTGAGAGCGCCACCTTCTGGTCATCTCAGCACCACACACGTTTGACTCGCATTTGATTTGCTTGAAATAACGTTAAATTTTTTATTTAGTTTTACAATTTGGTGAAAACGTATGATTTAGGTTCATGAACGTTCATGTAAAGTGTTGACACAAAAATGTGTTTTCGAAAGGCCGTACACATTTTCTTATGACTTTTTTGTTACAGGTAAAATTATATATTGAAATACCAGTTAAACTGTTTATTTCTTCTTGAAATTTGGTGTATATATTTTATTTAAGGTCATGAATGTACATGCTAAGTTTTGACACATAGATGTATTTTAGAGAGGCTGTACAAATTTGGTCACAGAGATGGTTTTGTACGGTGGCCGAGAGAGCTCAACACGCTGCAACTTAAGAAAACACATGCAAATATAAAAAACATCAGCAAGTAAAGAAAACATCTTCATCAGTTTGACAACACAAGTGTTTCAAATCATCACAACACATGCATACAACGAAACGCGCTGCAAATACTTCACAACACATGCACATTAAGAAACAATTAATGAAGCATTGCAAATTTATTTTCATTAACCTTCAAATTATATTTAGTTGAGAATATTAAAGTTAGCCATCTTAAGTAATGTTTTACATTTAATCATGTAATTATTCAGCTTAATCCAAAAGATAAAGGAATCAATTTAAAAAACACCATGAAAAAATCCCCTCACCTTTCAGTTCACCAACAACTCCACTGACCAGTAGCTACTGCACGATAAGCAAACCCAAGCCCGGTCCGACACTTTTTGAGGTTTCCTCAAAGCATTTCCATTGTGGTCAGTGCTATTTGCAGCATGTGTTGTGATGATTTGAAACACTTGGGTTGTCAAACTGATGAAGATGTTTTCTTCATTTGCTGATGTTTTTTCAATTTGCATGTGTTTTCTTAAGTTGCAGCGTGTTGAGCTCTCTCGGCCACCGTAGTTTTGGGGTCTAAGAGACTCATTTGTCTTCAAGACTAAAGATTCAGAAATCCTTTATTGTAGCTAACAAAACACTAAAATATAAAACACATGACTCAAAGGTTGCTGAAATTTGAGAGTCGTCTTCTGAATCATCCAAGGAAAATTTTGTTTTTTGTGTTTCACAGTCAAAACTGCCAAACAAAGGTTGCTTTTGGATATTAGTTTTTTGGATCTCAATTACTAGACATGTCATGGCACTGAAAAAAAATAGAAAGAATCCCATTTTACCCCCATAAGAGATAACACATAAACAGGAAGTACAAAATAACAATTCTGCTTTATGTCTGTGCAGCTAGACGTTTGTAAAGTAAAGATTTTGTATTTTTACGTAAGTCTTCAGTGTTGATTTTTGGCAAGTTGAATGGAAACCATGTGGATCAATTTGAGCACAAACACAGAAGAGTAACAGGAGGGATCATCTATATAATCTGGCACACAATGGCATATTGTCCAGTGTTTATCTGACTGATATCTTTCTCTTTGGCTCCTGACAGATGCCTCTGGAATCATTCCGGCGTCCTGGACCCACCAGGATTCCCAAACCCAAAGGCTTCAGTGCAGCGAAAGGGTCAAACAACTCTGTGCAAACCCCACTGAACTCTGGGAAATGTGTGTCTAACAACCTGAACCTGATGAACCAGCCTACCAAATCATGATTGAAGCGTCCACAGCAGTTTGACCCATAGGAAAGACATTTATGTTTATTGTGTTTAATATTGATCACTTCTGGTGCTGTGATGAGACTCTAGACTCAAAGACACTGTTAAGAAACCCATCACTCATCTTTCAGTCTATGGTGCTCTTTCTTTTTTTCTTTTGACAAAATGTATCTATTGCACTCATTAAACTGAAAGTAATCTCTGTTATGGTTTGATTCAGTGTAGAGCAATCAATAATGCACGGACTTGTCATATGAGGTATTTTTGATGTATGAGATCTGGATGTTAATAAAATACTTTTTATATATTGCACGTCTGATTAAAACCCAATGGATGTAGAGATTTTAAATGAAATTAAACTCCAATGAAAGCCTTAAACTCACTGATAAGTCGATCCAGGGCTTCTACAGCACAGCACTGACGTCTAACCAATCAGAATCACGTCTCACAGCAGTGGAACCAATCAGAGCGCAGTAAATGGAAGCCCCGCCCGCGCTGTAAAAGCTGTGGGCGGGGCCTGGTGATGAATGAGTGCAGATCGCGCGCCCTGCTCCAAACAGAAAGTTGCTCCGCTCTTCATCAGTGTTTTTGGGCAGGGCCGTAGCTGGGGTTTGCTGCCCCGGTGCAGGCTGTACCAAATTGTTTAATTTATATGTTCTAACTATTTATTTATTTGTGCTATTTGCACAATGTTTAAGTTGTTTCATGTTTGTAGGTATCCAGGTACAGAAAAAATAATGAAATGTAAACTAGCACTGCATAGTCTTCACTGTAAAAAATAAATTAACAGTCAAACCAAAATGTATTCAGACATATTCAACATTTCTTACATTATCACAAGTTTATAAAATGGTAATAAAATATGACAAGAACTCAGAGTTGAACTGTCAGAACAAATTCGTCTTGATAATATCAGAAAACTTTGATAAAAAAAGTGTGTAATGGATTACAATTAAGCAAAACTTCACACAACTGTTAGTATGACAATATTTACTCAACTATCAATACTTTGTTGACCAATTACCAAGCGTGATGAGTGGGGCGGGGCGAGAGATTTGGGAATGGAGCGAGGCCAGTGGAGTGATTGGGAAATGAGTGACACCTGCGACACTCACTGGTCTCGAGACCCACGGAGGAGCGACTACAGTGAAGGACGAGAGAGGACCAGGCCTGGGCTTTATTTCGTGTTTGGTTTTTATTTGTGTTTTGTCTTTAAAGTCTTTGATTGATTGTCCCCAGGTTCCAGCCTCCTTCTTCTCCTGATTATGGAGTTTTACATTATTACACCGGTGAGTGTCTCAGGTGTCTTCATTTCCAATCACTCTCCACCGGCCTTGTTCCGTTTCCCATGGTCCACTCTTCACACCAAGCAATGCTTAATTTTGTTCAGTCTGTACACTCTTAGAAAAAAGGGTTAATTGGGGTTCTATAGGGTTCTTTACTCAACTGCAAAGAACCTTTTATGCTAAAAAGGTTCTATAATGACAAGAACCCTTTTGGCACAAAGGTTCTTTAGGTTATTATTCATTCATATATTACATTATTCTGCAACATTTTGTATTTGTAATTAAATTATTGTTTGTAGTAACTTAATATCACATTTTAATCATGCTGATTTCTGGAGAAAAACTGAAATGGCACTCTTCGTGTGATATTGATTAACTACATAAAATTATATAAATGTATACATTTTCTATCCCCCATATCTTGAATCTTGTGATCATTCACATGCATTCATAAACGCATTTGAATACACCGAATAACGCAGTGAAAGAACGCACTCAAAATGCACACGTGCACTAGTATGACTTCATCATGTAACTTTACATTAGCCTAGATGCATGCACTTTTTAGGCACGAATTGTTTAGTTTTTCAATATACTTGATACTGTTAAAAGGCACATCTTTAAAAAAAAAAAAAACATGCTATACGTAATTAGAACTAGCTGCTAAATTAGTTAAAAATGCCTATCCATATACAGCTATGATTCGCGAACCCCAAACTGACTCAAATCAGTGGTTTAAGTGTCCCAAAAGAGGTGCCTGTACTCTATGATAGGCAATATTTTTTAATTTTTTTTTTTGATGACTCTCCTCATCCCCTGAGGTAACAACAACTATATTGAAGGGCTTTTATATACAGCAGTCAACAGGCGACTTTAATAATAAATCCTTTTATTAGTTTATGGATTTTCTTGAGCTAGAAAGAACTGAACATAAAAAATGCTGCCTGTCAGAGTGACTCAGTCGTTTTTTAGGATTGTAAATCTAGTAAAAGAAATGGACAAATACAAGCAGTGTGTGGACAGTGCACCGTAAAAGCGTACTGCGTGTGCGCAGCTTTCATAATACGATACATTTAATTAACTTTTTTTTTAATTTTGTGCCCCGTCCAGCAGATGGCGCCCCAGGCGGCCGCAAGTGTCGCCTGTCGGCAAAGCCGGCCCTGGTTGCCATGGATACATGCCGCGCGCCCTACAGTGACGTCATTCGGTCATGTGCTCATTTGATCGACAGCTGCTTGGATCCTATCTCCAGAGTGGCTATATTACTTTTTTATTAGAGCTCTATGTAGTATAGCAGTCTTAAATGCAATAACTAAAATAATTTATTTCCTAAATAACTTTTCTTGTGGGCTTGCCAACATTTTATACAATACAAGTTTATTTATATAGCACAAATAAACAGTTTAATACGTAAATTAAAATAATTAATTTATTTGTCTTACCCGTGTTATTTTTCACTTTCTTTTCTTCATGTTTTCCTTGGCATTCACTCTATAACATTCTAGTAGAGCTCCTGGGATGCAAACATATTTTCTTCATTCATGCATAAACCTAATTGTAGCTGTGTTCAATTATATTATTGAAAGGCATCATGATTTTGATGTTTAAATGCTGAAAACAGACTCCTGATTTAATGACATTTTTCATTACAGAAGTTACTCCTATTTTCTTTTTCCAGAAAAGAAAGTTATTAATTTAACATTAACTTTATTTTACAATGGATTCAAAACTACATAGTAAAAAAAAAATATCAACCTGCAAATCAAAACAATAGTTTTTTATTTTGCATCTGTTATTATTAGTGTTTTTTTTTTTTTTTTTTTTTTTTTTTTTTAGGATTTTGTTTTAGTCAAAAATACCCTTTAAAATCCAATATGAGTTTATATTAGTTTGATTTTGTCAACTATCTTCGTGTGAGTTGTAAGGTGTCAGGTCCAGTGTTGGGAAGGTTACTTTGGAAATTACAAATTACCTTATTTAAAATGTAATATGTAGTGTCACTGTTTCAAGTGACTTTGAGTAATGTAACTGATTACATTTGATTACTTTTTTTGATTACTTTTTTAAATTTCTATTGTTTTCAAAATTTGATTATTTTGAATCATTTAAAGCAGGCAGGGTTAATGATACAGTGGTACTCAACACTGATTACTCTCAGATTTCAGAATCCTTCTTCACTTGAATTAAGATTGTAAAGTACAACCAACTCAAAATAGGACTTTAGCAGCTCTAAAAACATAAGTAAAACTTTGCAATCTTTTTTAGGTTAAATACAGATTTAAAATCATAAGATATAGTTTAATAGCTATGATACTGTTTTTGAAATCAAATCTTTGCATAACTATGACAGGAAACATTGGCATCTAACAATGCCTTGGAAAAAAGGCACTTAACCTTAAAATAAAATAAATAAATAATAATTTATGTAAACCAAAATAGGAAATAAAACAGTTATGGAATAAGCATGTGTCATATTCTTTGTCTTCAGCTCCGGAAACATTGGTGTCTCATATTTTAAATATGTATATGTGTGAAAATATTTAAATGTAACTCCCTTTGTAATCATTAACAATATCATAATTAACTGTAATTTAATTACAGTTTACATTACATTAACAGATTACAGCTACATTTATTTTGCAATTAAATACGTAATTTAGTTAAATGTAACTAGTTACTGCCCAACACTGGTCAGGTTTGATAAGTGCTTTAAGTGGCCCAAAAGAGGTGCTGGTACTCTATTATAGCCTATATATATAGTTTTTTTTTTTTTTTTGATGACTCCCCTCATCCCCTGAGGTAACAACAACTATATTGAAGGGGTTTATATACAGCAGTCAACAGGCGACCTTAATAATAAATCATTTTATTAGTTTGTGGATTTGCTTGAGCTAGAAAGAACTACTGAACATAAATAAAATGTGAAAAAGGATTTTTAAAAAATAACCTTATGATATTATATTATGATGATGATATTATGATATTAGACTTCGTATAAAAGATAATGAATTTCAAACATTAACTAAACACATTTTTATTCAAAGATCAACCGTCTGTCATTACTCTTTAGTCTGCCACAAGAAACAACATTAAAATCATGAACTCAAATGTCATTGTAAAAAAAAAAAAAACTGACTGTTGTAACAGTGAGTAAATCAGACCTTTCTGTAACGCTAACGCTAATGAGCTTAAACTTATTTTTTTGTAAACAGTGCCGAGAACTGTCAATCACTCCTGTGGGCGTGCATCACTGTCCTCCTCGCAGCTGCAGCAACTTGCGCTCTCTCTCTTCATCAAGCTTTTACAAAAAGTGTAAAACTGAAGTGTGTATGGGTAAAGTAGTCTCTGCCCTCGGTGGGACGAATTAGGAAGCTTGCATTGTGAAGGGCGCCCTGAAAAGCGGCAGCGCAGGCAAAATATTAAAACCTTTATTAAAACAGATGTCCAAATGAGCGTACCGGTACGCTACAAGCACGTTCTGGGCCAAGGAGAGGCGGCGGTACACTCAAGAGCTATATTTGAAAGTGACTGTACTGAGTACAGGTGCGTACCGGCCACTTAAAGCACTGGGTTTGATGATAAAAGATAAAGGACTGAATTTTTCAAGTGTTGGAATGGAAATGGCAGATGAGTGACGAAACAGGGACGTTCACAAACTGTCTCAGACGAATGTCAGCCGAACATCAGCCAGCGAACGCCAAAAAGCGGAAGTACTGCGGAGCTAAGCGGATGTTCTAAACGTCCCGGGGACGCCCCCTGTTGGCTGGACAACTAATTCAAATGATTTGCGATCCCGCTACGAACTCCCGAACGGACTCAAATGATTCGCGATCCCGCTTTGAACTCCCGAACTGATTCAAATGATTTGCGATCCCCAAACTGACTCAAATGATTCGCGATCCCGCTTTGAACTCCCGAACTGATTCAAATGATTCGCGATCCCGCTTTGAACTCCCGAACTGATTCAAATGATTTGCGATCCCCAAACTGACTCAAATGATTCACTAACCCGCTTTGAACTCCCGAACTGACTCAAATGATTCACTAACCCGCTTTGAACTCCCGAACTGACTCAAATGATTCGCGAACCCGCTTGGAACTCCTGAAATGATTCAAATGATTTGCGATCCCCAAACTTTAAAAGTAAAGCCCATTTTTAGCGATTTTTAGCACTTCTGTTTCTGGCAGGCAGACTCAAACTAAGCCTGATGATGTCAGCAACCTGTGTGACAGATGTAAATCTTCTAAGTGGCTGTGCCTGAAAACTGCCATCGTTAATCTTCCAGAGACGGCGAGCTTGAGCGGGGAGTTCTTTGGCGTGAGTGAGCAGGAGTAAGTATTCTGATTGATTATTTTGTATAGTATTTTAAAATGTAACGCCAGTAGCTACGCCATATTAAGTTAATTTCCTGCGAGCTTCTCCTCCTGTCTGTACGGTAATGTGACAGAGAGTCGAGTGGTTATGACACAATCGTTAGCCTTTTTTTTTTACAAAAACTGTTTCCACGGGGCCATAATGTAACATAGAAGGTAATGGAGCCCTTTATACATTGTTGTGTATCCTTAGAAATAAATAATGGACAAATGGAGTCTTTAAACGCCTCAGATGTAAAGTTATTAGCTGTCAAAGTGACGCCAAAATGAATGCAAAGTCAAGGGAATGCTAACGCAAGTGAAGTTCTGCTACAAGATGGCGGCACGCAGCCGACTTCAACTTCCGGTCGACTTCCTTGCCGCCTGCCCAAACTGACTCAAATTATTCGCCAACCCGCTCCGACCTCCCAAACTGACTCAAAAATATTGATGGGGTGGCGAGAAGGGGGCAGGAATTTTTGAGGGGTGGCAACATATGGCAGATGTACATGTACTGAATTTAGTCAGAGTTATCACAGTTTGATGATAAATAGTATATGTGCAAACTAAAAAAGGGCACAGGCTATCATTTACAAACGTAATCTCATGCAATCAATGTCTTGCATTTGAGACAGTTCATAAAAGGAATAAGTGATCTAATAAAACAGATGTCCAAATGAACGTACCGGTAAGCTAAAAACACGTTCTGGGCGCACTGAGAGGTGGCGGTATGCTCAAGAGCTATATTTGGAAGTGGTGTTACGGAGTACAGGTGCGTACCTGCCCACATAAAGCACTGCCTGCATCAAAATGAGGTTTGCAATTATGCGCCCGTAGGGACGGGTTGAAGACCCAGTCAGTGACGTCACGTTAGGCTAATTTGTTTAAATTTATACCTACGTCATCACCATCACCAAAATTTTGCTTCATACATCGTACACATTTTTCTTTTTTTACATTGAAACTTGAAAAAAAATAGACAACCTACCAACCTTTTTTTTTCATTTTTATTACTGTTACTGCAAACCAAAATATTTTTAAGGATGGCCTAAGTGGGATCGTACCCATCAGGGTATGATAGATCCAAAAGGCAGAACCTTCGTAGATATGCTCTCAAATTCAACCTAAAGGGTAGTTATTTTAACTTTCAATTTTAATTGTTTATTGTTGCTATCTTGATCTTTCTTTTCCAACAATGGAAAACACCATTTAAGTCTACTTCCGTCATGTTTCACTTTAATGCAGATGGAGAACTTTTTTATGGAATGAAAAGAGTCATCAAAACAAAAGAGGAAGCTAGAATGATTTTTGAATAATTACATTCCTCTCCGATTGGTGAACACCCAGGGATTGGTAAAACACGTGTGGCCAGAGGTATAAATTAAATACAACATGTTTTCAATGGGTGTTAAACCCGTGTATGGCCCCTTTAAGAGATCACCGATCTCTGCTCGCGAGATTTCCTGTTTTGCATGTGCGCGAACAGAACAGCCATTTTGTGATGATTCAATGTAGCAGCCGAGTGCCATGTCGTTGTGTTGGCGCCGGGGAGATTTATTTTGAAGTGATGCTGTCTTTTTGGGTAAATATTACTGTAAAACCTTTCTTTTATATCCGTAGAAACCGAGACCTATTTGGTGCGAACTTTTGATGTGTAATTTGTTGTAGATGAGATCGGCTCGAGTGTGATCCACGTGAACCTCGTGTCTGGTGATAGTGGAAACTTCCAGTGTAAGTTCAGCATTTTTCTATTCTTGTACTAGTATCTGGAATTGTACAAACACTATCAGTGCTGTTAAAACTCTTGTTTTAATGTTTAACAATGTGTGTTCTTGTGACAAAGGTGGTTATTGTGAGTGCAAAGATAAGACTTTATTAATATGTTTCTTTTGTCTCTTCTTTGTACCATAGTGCTACCGTATTCTTTACTTTATCAGTAGTTCATTTTTTGACCATTTTGTATAAGGATTTTGGTGAAACAGAAAATATCTATTTAAGTGTTCTTAAAGACAAAGTCCAAATCACCTGATCGAGCAGTAGATATTTTTGGTCATGCTCACTCCAGAGTAAATTATTTGGGAGTGTGAGTCTTGTGCTGGTTTTCAACCAGTGTTCATCTGTTGGAAATCTAAGATTTTGTTTTTTTGTTACATTGGAACTAGTGAAACTTCACATTTATTTGTATTTATTTCTGTAAGCCTTCAGTGTCATTACACTGTGTAACTCTTGGAGTGATAATTTGTATTTAGTAAGTTTTCTTAATTGATTTTTTTTTTGGCATTTTATTTACTTTTATTTTTGCTCAGCTGTGTTTCCGCCGACCACTGTAACTTCTTTTAAGGGAAAAAACAGCAGTCAGATAAAACCCCAATAAAAACAAATTAATCTGTTGCCGTGTGTGTATCTTTTTCCTGACCACCCGGTTACATTTTTGGTACCAGGAGTGGGGCTATCTGACAGTCGGGAGCAGTATAGAGTTGAGCGTTTTTTTTTTTTGTTTTTTTTTTTAAATACGGTAGTGGCTGGTACTTGAGTTGCAGGACTCGCAGTGGAAGTGGTCAACTGTGCAGTGTTCATCCAACTGCTAAAGACGTCGGCCAAAGGGTTTGGGGCCAAGGGACGGGTAGCAGTAGGAAGAGGAGACATCGCTGTCTGCTGCTGAACTACAAGTGTGGTTGAAGATCGGGAGCCAGTGACGGGTCTTCTGCAAAAGAGGAAAAGAGTGTCATATACACATTACAGACAGAATATCCTTTGAACTGAGAAACAAAGAGCATTTAACAAAGGCTTTGAAAGGACTTTGAAAAGACTTTTAAAATTTCATCAACATGTTACAGCCAGAGGAAGAGCCTGCGGTAATACATGGTGCCGCTAGTGCAGAGGGAGCGGGTAATGTGCAAGAACAGATACAAGAGCTCAGTAGAAAGCATGCTGAAGCTATGGCAGCTATTGCCAACCTGAGTAGAGGACCAACTAGGTCCTATGTGTATGTGCCCAGAGAACGTCACATTCAACCCTTTAGTGGCGATCTTAGCAAAGATGGTAGAAATGTGGATGAGTTTATTGAAGAGGTGGAAAGAGTACTGCTTGTAAGAAACCAGATACCTGAAGATCAAGCTGATTTTGTTCTTTCCCTGCTTAAAGGTGCTGCTGTAGAAGAGGTAAGGTTAAAGCAAGGGGGGCAGCCTCCACGAACAGAGGACATCTTGTATTTGAGAGCAGCCTTTAGAGAAAAGCATAGTCCAGCCCAGCTACTGCAGCTGGAGGGGGAAGACCTCCGTACATACTCTCATGCCCTTTCACAGATATTGAATACTGTTTTAAAGCAGTCTTCTAATGCCATTGCCAATGCTAATGTTGCACTACGAGACCAATTCATTGAGGGAGTCAAAGATGTAGCACTCCGAAGGGAACTTCGTAAGTTGGTAAGAGACAAGCCACAGTCCACTTTGGTTGAAGTCAGAGATGAAGCATTAATGTGGTCCCTTGAAGATACCAATTGTATTGTAAGCTCTGAGACTACAGAAGCTCAGTGTGCTGCTATGGTGATGCCTGTAGCAAGCTCTGTTACACTGGATGATGTTCTGAAAGTAGTAGCAGAGCAGGGCAAAGCCATAGGGGAGTTAACTCAAGCTGTTCAGAGGCTGACTCTACACTGCCCTAAGCCTGAATCTTTAAATCGGCCCAAATCTACAATGCAGCCTAGATTTTATGATGACGGCCAACCTATTTGCTTTAAGTGTAATGGTGTCGGGCACATAGCGAGAAATTGTGTGAGAAAAAACAAACCGGCTGTCAAGGACGATGGATCATCCTCCTTACAGCAGGGAAATGCACACCCTCTGTTGCTATGAGCCGGGCAAGCTATTGGCTCAACTTACCTTGACTCAAATCGTGACCGATTACTCAACATGCTGTGGGAAGGTGTCCAGTAGTTGACCTGAAAATTGGAAGTGTGAATGTGTCATGTCTACTTGACACTGGGAGCCAAGTCAGTACAATTATTGAACACTTCTTTAAAGAGCACTTGGCAGGTGAAGATAAGGATATTCTTCCCACATCCGGTTGGTTAAGAATTACAGCCATTAATGAATTAGACATCCCATATTTTGGGATCTTGAACTACCAGTTGAAACCATGGGTATTAACCTGCCTGAGTGTGGATTCCTGGTGGTTATAGATGGACTGAATTCTTCTGCCGTGCCGGCACTCATCGGCATGAATATTACAAGTAGGTGTGGGCAGTTAGTGCATGCTGAGTTTGATACTACTTTAGGTGGGGAGTTAGAGTCTGAATGGAGATAAGTTTTCCAGCAGATGCAAAGTGTCAGTCAAGCTAAAAAACAGATCGTTGCACATATAGCTGGAAAGGAGACGGTGCATATTCCTGCTTGGTCAATGTCGATGATAGTCAAAGGAAGGGGGAATAGTTGTCCAGAGGGATATTCCAACCTGTTGCTGGAACCAGGGAAGTTTCCCCTCCCTCAGGGTTTGATAGTGGTACCCTCTCTTGTTTCCACTACAACACCGTTATCTCCAATACGAGTTGTGAATCTCTCCACAGAGGATATATGGCTGCAGCCTCGTACCAGGCTAGGTATTTTCTCTCCTGTTGAATCCTTATGTTCTGGAGAGGGTTGTGAAGTAAAGTTCCAGCGGGTTGAGGCTAGGGTGGAGGAGATTACAGTAAGCCCAGAAGAGAGGCAGGTGGTGACAGAGGGCTTACCAGACTTCCTTAATGAGTTGTGTTTGGGTGGAGCTGCTGAGCAGCAGGCTGAGCTTAAAGCTTTGTTACTGAGGTACGTGGATGTGTTTGCATTAAGTGATGAGGAATTAGGGTTTTCTGACAGTACAACACGAGATCCATTTGGTAGATGATGTACCAATAACACAGCCCTACTGTCGCATTCCACCAACCCAATATAGTGAAGTCAGGGAACATATTACTAAGCTGCTCCAGAAGGGGGTAATTAAGCCTAGTAGTAGTGCGTATACATCACCCATAGTGCTTGTACGGAAAACTGATGGGAACTTGAGATTGTGCGTGGACTACAGGCATTTAAACGCGAAGACAAAGCGAGATGCTTTTCCCTTGCCTTGTATCGATGAGAATTTCTATGCGTTGCAAGGTGCCAAATTCTTCTCAACCATTGATTTGGCAAGCGGATACCATCAGATAGCTGTGTGTGAGCAAGACCAACCAAAAACTGAGTTCACCCCCCCCCCCTTTTGGCATATTCGAATACTCCCGTATGCCCTTTGGAGTCTGTAATGGAACGTCCACATTCCAACGCCTCATGCAGTACATAATGGGAGATTTGATATTTCAAACGATGCTGGTATATTTGGATGATATTCTGGTTTATTCATCTACTTTCCAGGAACATCTAAAGAGATTGGAAGTGGTTTTCAGTAGGTTAAGGGAGGCTGGACTAAAAGTTAAGCCTGATAAGTGTAGTTTTCTCCAAGAACAGGAATTTCCTGGGTCATCAGATCTCTGCTCAAGGGTTTGGAACTGATCCAGGAAAGGTAGAGGCTGTGAGAATGGAAGGCACCAAGTACAGTGAAAGAACTAAGGTATTTTTTTGGGGATTCTGTAGTTACTACAGAAAACTTATTGAAGGGTTTTCTAAAATTGCAGGTCCTCTTCATGACGTGGTGAACTTTTGTCTGAGACAACAGAGTATGGTAAAGAGACCTGAGTTTTGTTCACTTTGGACAGAGGAGTGTTGCACAGCCTTCGAACTGTTAAGGGAGAAGCTTACTACGGCCCCAGTCTTAGGCTTTGCAGATTTTTCTCTTCCGTTCGTAGTTTAGACCGATGCTAGGAAGGGTGGTTTAGGTGCTGTCCTTTATCAGCAGCAAGGTGATTCTAGGAGAGTGATTGCCTATGCAAGTCGCTGGCTACGTAATGCAGAGAAAAATGACAGGCATTATATTAGTATGAAGCTTGAACTGCTAGCTCTCAAGTGGGCTGTCTCAGAAAAATTTAAGGGGTACCAGTTGGGTGCAAAATTTGTGGTCGTCACGGATAACAACCAATTAGCTGTTTATGATTTTGAGGGGAAGTACCATCCTGGACGGTATAATGTCGCAGCAGACCCCTCTCAAGACACCCGTTGGCAGGGGAGCCTGACAATTCTGAAGAGTTGGATGACTGTGTTGCCATTTGTAATGTAGTTAACAAGGGTACACCTATAGACACTGAATTGTTGATTGTGGGTGACCAGTGCTGTAAGGTTAGACAGATCCGTGCACAAGAGGGTAGTCCCGGTAAAAGTGACGTCCAGGAATGTATGTTTGCTCTTCCAGGTTACACCAAGGCTCATTTGAAAGAATTTCAGCTAAGTGACCCTGTTTTGGGCTCCTTCAATGAGTTTTGGGGTAGTCAGAGAAAGCCCACGAATCAAGAGAGAAGCAGCAGACCTAGGCCTGTGTTGTCACTGCTGAAACAGTGGAAATATATCCAGGTGATGGATGGTTTGTTTTACAGGGTTGTGAATGACTTTTGCTTGGGTGAGTGCAGACTTTTTTGCCAGCTTGTTTAAAAGAACAAGTCCTGAGCAGTGTCCATGATAAGATGGGACATCAAGGCATTGAGCGTACACTCGACCTATTGAGACAGCGTTGCTCCTGGGTCGGTATGTACAAGGATGTTGAGAGGTGGATTAAAAGGTGTCACAGGTGCATTCTAACCTAAATGCCACAGCCACGAATCCGTCCGCCTGTGAAGCCATTTTTAGCATCCAGACCACTGGAGGTGGTGGCCGTGGATTATACTGTGCTTGAACCTGCCACAGATGGTTGCGAAAATGTGTTGATTGTCACCGATGTGTTTACTAAATTCACACAGGCGTTCCCCACGAGAGACCAGAGACCAGAGAGCGAAGATACTGCTGAAGGAGTGGTTCGTGAAATACGGGGTACCAGAGCGGTTGCATTCCGATCCGGGAAGGAATTTTGAGAGTGAGGTGGTGTCTGAGTTGTCGCTTGTATGGAGTAAAGAAAACGCGTACAACCCCTTACCATCCACAAGGTAACGCTCAGTGCGAACGGTTTAACGAAACGCTCCACGAGTTAAGAAAGCTTTCTCCAGAAAAGAAAAGGCGATGGCCAGAACACCTTCCTGAGCTGACTTATGCCTATAATGTAACCCCACATGCTACAACTGGGTATTCACCTTATTTCTTGTTATTTGGTGTAGAACCACGCCTTCCAGTAGATGCTCTTCTGGGTGAGGAACATCCTGTGAATCGAGGGAAAGATTGGTTAGTAATCCACCAGAGCCGACTCAGGGAAGCTCATGAATGCTCATCAGAGCATTGGTGGTTCAGTGGTAGAATTCTCGCCTGCCACGCGGGAGACCCGGGTCTGATTCCCGGCCAGTGCAGCAGAGGTTGTCTTAGGGGAAGTCGTGGCCTAATGGTTAGAGGGTTGGACTCCCAATCGAAGGGTTGTGAATTCTAGTCTCTCTCTCCACCTTCAATACCACGACTTAGGTGCCCTTGAGCAAGGCATCGAACCCCCAACTGCTCCCCGGGCGCCGCAGCATAAATGGCTGCCCACTGCTCCGGGTGTGTGCTCACAGTGTGTGTGTGTGTGTTCACTGCTCTGTGTGTGTGCATTTCGGATGGGTTAAATGCAGAGCACAAATTCTGAGTATGGGTCACCATACTTGGCTGAATGTCACTTCACTTTATTCACTCACTTTTATGAAAAGGCGAGAGCATTTGCAGAGAGATTGGATCCATTGAATGACAAGGTTTACTGTCCATCTGTTGGTGTTGGGCAGACAGTGTACTTGCGCCACCGCCCTGTAGGCAGACACAAGATACAGGATTCCTGGGCTCCAGTTGTGTATCGGGTAGTAGACGTTCAAGGTACCACATATACAGTTGCGCCTGTAGAGGGAGGTCCTCATAAACGGGTCCACAGAGTTGATTTGCGACCATGCGAGAGACCTGTGGTTGAGACAGCAGAGGCAGTGAGTAGGGTGACAGCTCCAGCAGCTAAGTTTCCCTCTGATTCAGTGGAAGCTGAACCTGTTAAACCAGAGTCTGTAATACTGGAAGAGGTTACTTTGCCTCACCTGGAAGAGACGAGAGATGTGGAAATGGAAGTCTCTGGTACAGCAGAGGAAACGTTAGCAGTGGGTCCTGATTTTGTTCTGGAGAATGATGGACAGCTACCCCCGGAGTTAGAGCACATGGGGGAAGATGGTATTGTTCTTGATGCTGATAGACCCGTGTCAAAGAAACCGGTCCCTGCAACAAGAAGGACTAGCCGTGTCAATGCTGGTGTGCATCAAAACCCATTTAATGAACCCAGGTCAGCTTGTAATTCCGTCTCAATCTGCCCTGAAGTCTTTTCCCAGGTATTGACCAGCCTTGGTAGTGTTTCCTTCAGGGAAGCAGTAAATGAGGTTAGGAACCAGCACTGAATGTCATTGAGGACAATGATGGGTTTCAGCAGGGGAGAATGTGGCCAGAGGTATAAATACAACATGTTTTCAATGGGTGTTAAAACCCGTGTATGGCCCTTTAAAGAGATCACCGATCTCTGCTCGCGAGATTTCCTGTTTTGCATGTGCGCGAACAGAACAGCCATTTTGTGATGATTCAATGTAGCAGCCGAGTGCCATGTAGTTGTGTTGTGAGATTTATTTTGAAGTGATGCTGTCTTCCGTGGAAACTGAGACCTATTTGGTGCGAACTTTTGATGTGTAATTTGTTGTAGATGAGATCGGCTCGAGTGTGATCCACGTGAACCTCGTGTCTGGTGATAGTGGAAACTTCCAGTGTAAGTTCAGCATTTTTCTATTCTTGTACTAGTATCTGGAATTGTACAAACACTATCAGTGCTGTTAAAACTCTTGTTTTAATGTTTAACAATGTGTGTTCTTGTGACAAAGGTGATTATTGTGAGTGCAAAGATAAGACTTTATTAATGTGTTTCTTTTATCTTTTCTTTGTACCATAGTGCTACCGTATTCTTTACTTTATCAGTAGTTCATTTTTTGACCATTTTGTATAAGGATTTTTGTGAAACAGAAAATATTTAAGTGTACTTAAAGACAAAGTCCAAATCACCTGATCAAGCAGTAGATCTTTTTGGTCATGCTCACTCCAGGGTAAATTGTTTGGGAGTGTGAGTCTTGTGCTGGTTTTCAACCAGTGTTCATCTGTTGGAAATCTAAGATTTTGTTTTTTTGTTACATTGGAACTAGTGAAACTTCACATTTATTTGTATTTATTTCTGTAAGCCTTCAGTGTCATTACACTGTGTAACTCATGGAGTGATAATTTGTATTTAGTAATTTTTCTTCATTCATTTTTTTTTTGCCATTTTATTTATTTTTGCTCAGCTGTGTTTCCGCCGACCGCTGAAACTTTTTATAAGGGAAAAAAAAACAGCAGTCCAATAAAACCCCAATAAAAACAAATTAATCTGTTGCCGTGTGTGTTTCTTTTTCCTGACCACCCGGTTACACACGTGCTGCTATCTGTGCCAGATTTTACTGGTATGGCATGTGTGTTGACATTGAAAATTGGGTATTTATTTTATGTAGTTATTTAAGTTATATATGTACACTCAAAAAAATTTACTTTCACCTTTCCAATTTTACTTAATCCGTTCATGTTGTGATTACTTAAAATATAAATGTAACAATGTAAACTTAGTTTAGTCTAGTTCATTCAACAAAAAACTGTGTATTATCAGCTTTACTTAAAAATTTGTTCAGTCAACATAACATTGTTGCATAAAAGTAACAGATTAATAAAACCAATATAGACTTGCATCTCATTGGCTGAGGATTTTGCAGTGTATTATGGGTAATTGTTGTTCTGTCACCCTCTTGCAGAAGTGTAGCACCATTAGATAGGAATGTGAGTAATAAATTGTATGAGTGAATGAATTTGTTTAGTACTAAATATGCGTTTTAAATCTATAAGTGCAGTATAGGGTCAAAGACAAAAAGGGCTGGTTTTCAAGCATCAAATCATTAGTTTTTTTTTAAATACATTAGAAAGAATATGTCCTGGTGAATTGAATATATTAAAATAAATTACAATTACATTAAAATTTATCATACATTTATAAATGATTAAACATAAATAATAAATATACATTTTTACCATGATCTTCAGAAGACACAGACTGAAATGTTTTATTGCAACAATAGCTTATATATCTTGTCAGGCATATTGAAAATAATAATTTAATTACTTATTAAAAGAGTAGTTACTTGTAATTGTACATTTTGACACTTTGCCATTATTTATCAGTGAGAAGTTATTAATCATTAAAACACAATACAATTTAGTATGGTCACTTAATCTTTGATATATTTTAATATTTACAGATCAGAATGTTGTTTTTCTTTTCTTTTTTCTTACATAAATATAAATGTTACACTGAATGACAATGGAACATTCTCATTTTGACATTTCATTTTCCCAACATATGTAAAAACATTAAAGTTGACACTTTACTTTCATTTAATGTGCTTTCTATATATATAAGACCACCTTTGTAAATTTCTTTTGATGCGGACACTTAAATGTCTTTGACCTAGTAACATATATATATATATATATAATATTATTATTATTATTATTATTATTATTAAAACACATATACAGTATATACATACACACCCAGACACACTAAACCTACTTTGCATTTTATTGGTTTCTGTGGTTTGGGAGCTTGTTGGAATTGATTTAACTGGTCCATTACCCAAAACTGCAGAAGGCTTTTAATATATCCTAACAGCTACAGACTACTTCTCAGAGTGGGTTGAGGCCTTTCCTTTAAAAACAAAGACAGCTGCTGAAGTTGGAAGACATCTCTGTTCCCTTATTTATAGACATGACTGTCCCCAGAGAATTCTCTCAGATCAGGGAAGAGAACTTGTAAACGAAGTAAGTCCATTGAAAAATTATTTGTAATAATGTGGGTCAGATTTACAATTGTGGTTATTTTTTTTTCATTGTACATACATGTTGTCACCAGCTCTCCAGCGTATGTCTTCCTGCCTGTCACAAGACGTCTTGATCTGCTGCCGTTCTGCAAATTAAACCCATTGTTGTTGTCCATTACCCGAGTGTTTATTGCTGACACATGTACAGTTATTGCATGTTTTAAGGAGCTTTTCATCCATTTGTTCACAATTTTTCTTTCTTTTTTAAGCTTAACCACAGGCTTTGTGAAATGTTGCTCATCAAAAGGAGCGTGACAGCAGCTTATCATCCTCAAACTAACGCCTGGATGAAAAGACCAATTACAACATTAAACGGTGTGTTTTAATATTTGAAACTATAGGTCAGGAAAATGTACCCCCCCTCCATGCCCATGTGACTTTAAAATACTGTTAACCACATGCAGTATACATTCATAACCACATAAGAAAGTGACACCCATTAACTTCAAGACACCCATTAAGTTATAAATACTGTTATAAAAGGTCATACATGTTTTTGTAGAAGGTTTGTAAATCTGGTGTGTGTTTCATTTTAGAGCCCTCCAGAAATTGGTTAACGACCAACAGAATGACTGGGATGTCTATCTGGATGCCACCTTTGTTTTCTTTACGATCCAAGGTACACACCACCACCAAACACTCCCCTTTCTTCTGATGTATGGGACAGAAGCAGTGTTCCCTGCAGAGCTTCCTGTTGAAATGCCCGTGAGTGTGCTTATTGAGTCATTTCTTATCATACTAGCCTATTTCAGAAGGATTCTGCTTAAAGTAAATTTCTTTAAAAAAAAAAAGGTCCCCAGGACGTCCCCTAAATGGCCTCTGCAAACATCCCCCGGATGTCAGCGTGTAGGGTCCGCTTGACGTTGAGCGGACATTCATGGGGACGTTCACAGGACGTTTAAGGGACTTTCGCTTTAAATCCTCTAAATGCCATTTTATTGTACTTTTAAGCAAAGACAACAGACACGATGTATGAAGCAAAATATGTTCATTTTAATTGAACAATTTTAAAGTTGCAGAGCTAATTTTTTCTTCATTTTGCAATCTGTTATTACAGTTTTTATTTTTATTTATTTTTTTTGGATTTTGTTTTAGGCAAAAATACCCTTTAAAATCCAATATGAGTTTATATTAGTTTGATTTTGTCAACTATCTTCGTGTGAGTTGTAAGGTGTCAGGTCCAGTGTTGGGAAGGTTACTTTGTAAATGTTATGGTTTACAGATTACAAATTACCTTATTTAAAATGTAATATGTAGTGTCACTGTCTCAAGAGACTTTGAGTAATGTGACTGATTACATTTGATTATTTTTTGATTACTTTTCTAAATTTATATTGTTTTCAAAATTTGATTATTTTGAATCATTTAAAGCAGACCGGGTTAATGATACAGTGGTACTCAACACTGATTACTCTCAGATTTCAGAATCCTTCTAGATAGGACTTTAGCAGCTCTTTTTATTTTGCAATCTTTTTAGGCTAAATACAGATTTAAAATCATAAGATATAGTTTAATAGCTATGATACTGTTTTTGAAATCACATCTTTGCATAGCTATGACAGGAAACATTGGCATCTAACAATGCCTTGGAAAAAAGGCAGTTAATCTAAAAATAAAATAAATCAATAAATCAATAATCATTTATATAAACCAAAATTGGAAATAAAACAGTTATGGAATAAGCATATGTCATATTCTGTGTCTTCAACTCCAGAAACATTGGTGTCTCATATTTTAAATATGTATATGTGTGAAAATATTCAAATGTAACTCCCTTTGTAATCATTAACAATATCATAATTAACTGTAATTTACAGTTTACATTACATTAACAGATTACAGCTATATTTATTTTGCAATTAAATACGTAATTTAGTTAAATGTAACTAGTTACTGCCCAACAATGGTCAGGTCTGATGATAAAAGATAAAGGACTGAATTTTTGTCCAATGACTCTGGCGAGCGGAGCTTCTCAGAGTTGGGAATAATCAAAGGAGAGCTGCGGTCCTCGGTTGGGCAGGAAAGGCTAAGTATGCTGGCGCTTGAGTGTAGAGACCTGGGCGGGATGGATTTTTCTGTCCCGCTCCCGCAAGATTTTATACCGCTCCCGCAAAAATATGTTATTTTCTACCGCTCCCGCCCGCGAACGATCAAGTTTCGTCCCGCTACCGCCTGCAAAATCCCGCGGGTAAAGTATAAGTTTTTTTTAAATGCATTGCATATTCTGCCTGGTACTCTGTTATTTTTTCAATTGCTCCCCTGTTGAATAAAAAGAAACAAATGTTTCGATTTATTTGCGTTTAATTAAATGGATCAAAGGAACATGGAACTTAAAACATAGAACACGGAAATACATTAAAAAAGTAAGAAATGTAAATAAAAAAAATACATATTAGGCTATGTATTATAACCTAATGAATTATATAATAATAATAAACCTGGATTTATTTCATGTTCAAAGGAAAATTAGCCTATACGCTTAAGAATGCCTTATTTTCCTCAAACATTAAACAAACAAAAAAAAACAAAATAGACCAATTTTAAACATTTAGCCAAATAAATAAATAATTAAAAATAAACGGAATTTTAAAAAAACGACTACGACTAACTACTAATGTAGTCCTTGCAGGAATAGCATGTCATTCACTAATGAGGGCTTCAGATTAATCCGTCTCTGCCCACTTATGCGACCGCAATTACTGAAAGCCCTCTCCAGTGGTGCGCTGGGAGCTGAATGGAGAGTAACCCACATGGCGTGTTACTTTGCTTAATCTCGGAAACTCTTGAAATCGCCTTTTCCACCACTGGATCTCTCGCTATTTCGGAATGGAATTACACGTCGCTGTCCATGGTTTAATCAGCATCCTCCCATTCCGCAAAGTCTATTTTGTTTTATTTAAGTCTATTATAAATAAAGGTTTATCTGTTTTTAGTAATTTTATTTTGCTAGATATTTCCACTTTGCGGGAGTCCCGCCAATAACTTTATTTTCCCGCATCCCGCACACAATAATATCTTGCCGCCAGCGTCCGCATTCACCAATCAAATATTGTCCCGCGACGCACTCGGTTGGGCTGGGTCCCGCGGTACTCCCAGGTCTCTACTTGAGTGTAGAATGCACATGCCCCAACGCCTGGAAAAAAATAGGCCCTTTTTGCGCTGCGTCATCAGGCCCAATTTGGTCTTAATCCGGCCCTGAAGAAGGTGCATTGCCATTGAGACTTGACTGAGTGCACAACTGAGCGGACATTTCACTCGCTGGATTCAGAGTCACATTTGCTATGCTGTACTGCTGGAATTCGTGATTGGTTGACAGCAATTTTCAAATATTAAACGGAACGATAAAATAACGTTATTAACCGGTTAATGTCCATTTAAAATTTTCGATTCTGTTCGGAACTAAAAAAAAAAATCAACATTCTAGAAGAGCTCCTGGGGTGCAAACATATTTTCTTCATTCATACATAAATCTAATTTTAGCAATGTTCAATTATATTATTGAAAGGCATCATGATTTTGATGTTTAAATGCTGAAAACAGACTCCTGATTTAATGACATTTTTCATTACAGAAATTACTCCTATTTTTCCAGAAATGAAAATTATTAATTAAACATTAACTTTATTTTACAATATATTCAAATCTATATAGTAAAAATCTAATTTTGCAATCTGTTATTACAGTTTTTTTTTACCCTTTAAAATCCAATATGAGTTTATATTAGTTTGATTTTGTCAACTATCTTCGTGTGAGTTGTAAGGTGTCAGGTCCAGTGTTGGGAAGGTTACTTTGGAAATTACAAATTACCTTATTTAAAATGTAATATGTAGTGTCACTGTTTCAAGTGACTTTGAGTAATGTAACTGATTACATTTGATTATTTTTTTGATTACTTTTCTAAATTTATGTTGTTTTCAAAATTTGATTATTTTGAATCATTTAAAGCAGACCGGGTTAATGATACAGTGGTACTCAATACTGATTACTCTCAGATTTCAGAATCCTTCGAGATAGGACTTTAGCAGCTCTTTTTATTTTGCAATCTTTTTAGGCTAAATACAGATTTAAAATCATAAGATATAGTTTAATAGCTATGATACTGTTTTTGAAATCACATCTTTGCATAGCTATGACAGGAAACATTGGCATCTAACAATGCCTTGGAAAAAAGGCAGTTAATCTAAAAATAAAATAAATCAGTAATCATTTATATAAACCAAAATAGGAAATAAAACAGTTACGGAATAAGCATGTGTCATTCTTTGTCTTCAACTCCAGAAACATTTGTGTCTCATTTTTTAAATATGTATATGTGTGAAAATATGAATGTATGTATGATGTAATGTAACTCCCTTTGTAATCATGAACAATATCATAATTAACTGTAATTTACAGTTTACATTACATTAACAGATTACAGCTACATTTATTTTGCAATTAAATAAGTAATTTAGTTAAATGTAACTAGTTACTGCCCAACAATGGTCAGGTCTGATGATAAAAGATAAAGGACTGAATTTTTCAAGTGTTGGAATGGAAATTATCGAGTCAAAATAGGGCCATATATATCTGCAAAATAAAACAATGTTTTGCAAACAAAAAAATATGTTTTGCAAAAAAAATATATGTTTTGCAAATAAAAATAGAGTATTGAGAAAAGAAATTGCTTTTTTGCAAGTAAAAAAAAATAATTGCAAAAGAAAAGTTTACCACTGAGAAAAAATAAAGTTTAGCAAAGTAAAACTTCAGCAGCATTGACTTTGCAACACATTTCTCTTTGCGCTGCTCCTTTAAATCTGCGTTTCAGTCATCCATGCCTCTGCGGTGCAAGCTTTCCTTTGCGCTTCATTTTTTCTTTGCGCCTCGCTTTGTGTCCCTGATTTGACATGGGGGAGGGGTCAAGAGGTTGAGGTGTGTACAAGGGACGAAGGCGCGTCCTTCTCGTTACGTCATCAGCGCGAGCCCCAGACCGAGTGGATCGATCGAAATGAAGGAGCAGAGACATGCGGGTGATGGATCACAGGTATGTGTTATTGAACGCTTTCTTCAAGTTCGCTAGATAGACCGATAACTATATGTAACTATGTGTATCAACGTGTTTGCTCAAGTTAAGTAAGTTAGAGATCAATTAATGCGGGTCGCATCGGCGGCTGTACATTTCTCTTAATATGCACACCTTTCACGTTGTTTTATAATTAATAATTAATAATTATTCTCCACGCCCTAGTTGTATTATGGACTATAAACGATGCTAAAGGTGTCTCTCAAAATATACTGTAAAACAAATAATACAAAACAAATGCCTTGTGTGTGTAAACATAATTTGAAATAAACCTCTTTCTGATTCCTAACAAGTTTATTTATATACAGTTGGTCACATCCCTATAGACTATGTTTAAAAGCTGTGATGTTTATATGATACATTGTTAATGCACTTATTCTAGATCAGTTGTGTGAAACTCAATTCCTGGAGGGCCACAGCTCTGCAGTTTAGCTCAAACCAGCTCCAACCCACACCTGTTAGGAGGTTTCTAGTAATCCTGAAGATCTTGATTAGCTGAATCAGATGTGTTTGATTAGGGTTTGAGCTAAACTGTGCAGAGCTGTGGCCCTCCAGGAACTGAGTTTAAAACACCTGATCCAGATAATCCTATATGATGTTGTGATGACCTATTTAACAGAGAGAATATTCTGATGTCTGTACAGCTGCACAGAATTGAATGGGTCTTCTGACCCAAAGCCTTGGTCAGATTCAGTCAGCTCAGGGTCAGCAGCAGCAGCCACAACAACGACAGCAGCCTCCTGCCTCAAATTCATAAAACCTTTATTTCTACGCACAGTTTAAATTTTTGTTTTTTTTCAGGTGGAGGAAGAAGAAACTGATCTCTCTGCATGGAATGATCAAATAATTAATTGTGGTTTTACTGGGGCCGTTAAACCTGAGAACAAAGAGGCCATAATAAGGTCAGAAAAAGTCTTCTAACTTCTTTACATTTGAAACCTTGCAAACGGTTTTAATTTAGCTGCCTACCAGATATACTGATTAGCCACAACACTGTCTATATTATGCAATAATTTTCTGGTTCTTTTTCCAGATCAATTGTGCTTCATGCAACTCTACGTTTGGTCCCTTTGTTGAAGCAAATCTGAAAAGGTCTTGAAGTCCACAATTTTGTGGACATCCTGGAAAAACATTCAGGACTTTGCCACCAGTTCTTTGTCCCTGATGTGGTGTATGATGATGATAAGGTATCAGTAACTGGAAAAAAAAATATGCCTATATCTTGTATTGCATTTTAGGAATGTTATATATATAGGAAAATTATTATTTGCCAAGTTAAAAAATAATTGTCAAACACTTGTTCCTTACAAAAAAAATAATAGTAGAAAATGGTAATAAAGTAGCTTTGGATAAAAGCCAAATGCATGTGCATATGTACCTGAAAATGGATGGTTGTTTTTTTTTCCCCCACAGGCTGATGCAGACTTCATCATGCAGAACATTCTTCCGAAAATGTCGGAGAAGGGATCAGTACGAGAAACAGCTATAATCAACTTTCTGCAAGACTTTCTCCAAGAAATTGAAAGCTGTGTTATGTATGAACTGACAGAGTTGATTTAGTATAAATATTGTTAAAAAAAACTGCAGATTACACAAATTAATGTTAAAATGTAATTGATTTAATTCAGACAATACCAACCCCAACCAAGCCATTCAATTTGACAACGGTTTAAACAGAATTTTAAATTATACTAAATGTATGGAATTGTACATGTTCAGGAAAAAAAACCTTTTATACATTGGTAAATGTTCTTATGGTTTTGAAATTTACTGTGTATGTGTAGAGAACACAACGTGTTACATAATGTAAAATTGTATATCTTAATGAATGTGTTAAGAGAACACAAGTTGTTATACTAGCCATTTTCTGCTTTAAATATAGCCAATACAGAAAATAAAACAAGCATGCAATGTCACCTTAAGTTTGTTTTTTATTGACTTGGATGTTAATTTGCTTGTAAATGGATCATTTGGTCACTAGTCATTTCAATGACTGATTTAGTGTCAATTAAGAATGAAGCAGCACAAAATTTAAAACTTATAAATACTGGTCTCTTCCATAGTTTTGAGAGTGTGAGTTTGGGTTAAAGAAGTTTGAATTTGGGCCTATAAGTTCTTAAGTTAAGGGGCATTTGACTGGAGGAACTACGATTCCTGTCCACGGCTGGTCAGAGATACTGTCTGTGTCCCAGTCGCCGTCTTGTGCAATCTGTTAAAAGTTGGTAATAGTTTATGGACATTGGGGCAATATCTTGCATGAAAACATTACATTAAAAGACACACATTCTTAAAATACCTCAGATAGGACTGGAGGAGTGACAGGGTTTTGCAGGAGTCCAATTTCCCACAACTGGTCTGGGCTTCGATTACTCTGTGTGGAGAGGATGGTTATTCCACCCACTAGTAAAGGAGTCAAGGCTGGCTTGGAGACGAGGTAGGAACACCCTCTGGCCGGTCTGAAGTATCTGTTATTAATAATATAGGAGTCTAATAATAATAACAAGAAAGCGATCAATAACACATACCTGTGATCCATCACCCGCATGTCTCTGCTCCTTCATTTCGATCGATCCACTCGGTCTGGGGCTCGCGCTGATGACGTAACGAGAAGGACGCGCCTTCGTCCCTTGTACACACCTCAACCTCTTGACCCCTCCCTCATGTCAAATCAGGGACACAAAGCGAGGCGCAAAGAAAAAATGAAGCGCAAAGGAAAGCTTGCACCGCAGAGGCATGGATGACTGAAACGCAGATTTAAAGGAGCAGCAAAGGGAAATGTTTTGCAAAGTCAATGCTGCTGAAGTTTTACTTTGCTAAACTTTATTTTTTCTCTCAGTGGTAAACTTTTCTTTTGCAATTATTATTTTTTTACTTGCAAAAAAGCAATTTTTTTCTCAATACTCTATTTTTATTTGCAAAACATATTTTATTTTTGCAAAACATATTTTTTTGTTTGCAAAACATTGTTTTATTTTGCAGATATATATGGCCCTATTTTGACTCCATAGGAAATGGCAGATGAGGGACGAAACAGGGACCTTCACAAACTGTCTCAGACTTATGTCCGCCGAACGTCAGCCAGGGAACGTTGTAAAGTGGAAGTACTGCGGACCTAAGCTGACGCTTGGAACGTCAGAGGGACATCCCCTGTTGGCTGGGGAACTGACTCAAATGATTCGCGATCCCGCTACGAACTCCCGAACTGATTCACATGAATCGCGATCGCCAAACTGACTCAAATGATTCGTGATCCCGCTACGAACTCCCGAACTGATTCACGTGAATCGCGAAGCAGCTCCTAACTCTCGAATTGATTCAGATGATTAGCGAACCCCTCTGAACTCTCGAATTGATTAAAATGATTTGCAAACCCGCTCCAAACAAAAAAAGGTCCCAAGGACATCCCCTAAATGGCCTCTGCTAACATCCCCTGGACATCAGCGTGTAGGGTCTGCTTGACGTTGAGCGGACGTTCGCGAAGATGTCCCCCGGACATTCACTGGACGTTCACAGTATGTGCAGCGGCCTTTCGGGATGTTTAGGGGACTTTCACTTTAAATCCTCTAAATGTGATGATTTTATTGTGCTTTTAAGTTAATCAAAGACAACAGACACGCTGTATGAAGCAATATACGTTTATTTTAATTGAACAATCGTAAAGTTGCAGGGCTATTTTCGTGTCTGTGTGTTTTGGTGGATGGTGTGTCCGCGTGTCTCTGGTTGTCAGCTGTGGTAAGTCGATGGCATTTCTTCCCATTGTCTTCTAACCTAAAACCACAAAATTAACATATTCAGTAGTGTTATGACTTTATATGCCTAGGACTATCATTTATCCAATGACAAAAGATTTGTAAAGACCGAAATTTAGCGGACATAACATATGCCTTTTTGCCGCTTTTAGGCGTCACAGTGTACATTTTTACCATATGGAAATTAAATATTTAAGTTCTATATCTGCCAATATTATATACGTTTAGTCATTTCAGCTTTACAAGCTAACTTTAGCTTAGAAAGTGTTCACATAGCCTAACGTCAGCAGCCGTGCGGGACAAATTCAGAAAAGGTTTAAAAAAGTAAACTTCATCAAATGTAAGCATTAGGAGATAAACAGTACTTACGGTAGCTATAATGTCTAATAATATAAAAGAATAAATGCCTTTTTGACCAAACAAAAGCGAAAACTCAAGGCCGTGTCTGAGGAAATCACCTGATGACCATTAACTGTCACTAGCGGCTGAGCGTTGCCATGGATACATGCGCGTGCCCTAAAGTGACGTCATTCGGGCATGTGCTCATTTGATCGACAGCTGCTTGGATCCTATCTCCAGAGTGGCTATATTACTTTTTTATATGAGCTCTATGTAGTATAGCAGTCTTAAATGCAATAACTAAAATAATTTATTTCCTAAATAACTTTTCTTGTGGGCTTGCCAACATTTTATACAATACAAGTTTATTTATATAGCACAAACAAACAGTTTAATATGTAAATTAAAATAATTAATTAATTTGTCTTACCCGTGTTATTTTTCACTTTCTTTTCTTCATGTTTTCCTTGGCATTCACTCTATAACATTCTAGTAGAGCTCCTGGGATGCAAACATATTTTCTTCATTCATGCATAAACCTAATTGTAGCTGTGTTCAATTATATTATTGAAAGGCATCATGATTTTGATGTTTAAATGCTGAAAACAGACTCCTGATTTAATGACATTTTTCATTACAGAAGTTACTCCTATTTTCTTTTTCCAGAAATGAAAATTATTAATTAAACATCAACTTTATTTTACAATGGATTCAAATCTATATAGTAAAAAAAAAAATCAATCTGTAAATCAAAAATATTTTTTCTTCATTTTGCAATCTGTTATTACAGTTTTTTTTATTTTTAGGATTTTATTTTAGTCAAAAATACCCTTTAAAATCCAATATGAGTTTATATTAGTTTGATTTTGTCAACTATCTTCGTGTGAGTTGTAAGGTGTCAGTTCCAGTGTTGGGAAGGTTACTTTGGAAATTACAAATTACCTTATTTTAAAATGTTTTATGTAGTGTCACTGTTTCAAGAGACTTTGAGTAATGTAACTGATTACATTTGATTACTTTTTGATTACTTTTCTAAATTTCTATTGTTTTCAAATTTTCATTATTTTGAATCATTTAAAGCAGACCGGGTTAATGATACAGTGGTACTCAACACTGATTACTCTCAGATTTCAGAATCCTTCTTCGAGATAGGACTTTAGCAGCTCTTTTTACTTTGCAATCTTTTTTAGGTTAAATACAGATTTAAAATCATAAGATATAGTTTAATAGCTATGATACTGTTTTTGAAATCAAATCTTTGCATGGCTATGACAGGAAACATTGGCATCTAACAATGCCTTGGAAAAAAGGCAGTTAATCTAAAAATAAAATAAATTAATAAATCAATAATCATTTACATAAACCAAAATAGGAAATAAAACAGTTATGGAAGAAGCAGATATCATATTCTTTGTCTTCAACTCCGGAAACATTGGTGTCTCATATTTTAAATATGTATACGTATGAAAATATTCAAATGTAAATCCTCCGAACATCCGCCAGCTAACGTCAAAAAGCGGACCAAGTCCGAACGTCTGCCGAATGTCAGCCAGCGAACTTTATAAAGTGGAAGTACTGCGGACCTAAGCAGACGTTCGGAATGTCCCGGGACATCCCCTGTTGGCTGGGGAACTGACTCAAATGATTCGCGATTCAGCTCCGAACTCCCAAACTGACTCAAATGATTCGCGATCCCCAAACTGACTCAAATGATTCGCGAACCCGCTCCAAACTCTCGAACTGATTCAAATGATCCGCGAACCCGCTTCGAACTCTCGAATTGATTCAAATGATTCGCGAACCCGCTCCGAACTCTCGAATTGATTCAAATGATCCGCGAACCGGCTCCGAACTCTCGAATTGATTCAAATGATTCGCGAACCGCTCTGAACAAAAAAAGGTCCCAGGGACGTCCCCTAAATGGCCTCCCCAGACATCAGCATGTAGGGTCTGCTTGACGTTGAGCGGAGGTTAACGAAGATGTCCCCCGGACATTCACGGGGTTCACTTGACGTGCAGCGGCCATTCGGGATGTTTAGGGGACTTTCGCTTTAAATCCTCTAAATGTCATTTTATTGTACTTTTAAGCTAATCAAAGACAACAGACACGCATGTATGAAGCAAAATACGTTTATTTTAATTGAACAATCGTAAAGTTGCAGGGCTATTTTCGTGTGTGTGTGTGTGTGTGTGTGTGTGTGTGTGTTTTGGTGGATGGTGTGTCCGCGTGTCTCTGGTTGTCAGCTGTGGTAAGTCGATGGCATTTCTTCCCATTGTCTTCTAACCTAAAACAACAAAATGATCATATTCAGTAGTGTTATGACTTTATATATCAAGGGCCAAAATTTTGCGGACATAATGAATGCCTTTTTGCCGCCTTTAGGCGTCTCAGTGTGTATTTTTACTATATGGAAATTAAATATTTAAGTTAAATATCTGCCAGTATTACTCATTTCATCTTTACAAGCTAACTTTAGCTTAGAAAGTGTTCACATAGCCTAACGTCAGCAGCTGCGCGGAACAACTTCAGAAAAGGTTTAAAAAGGTAAACTTCTTCAAATGTAAGCAACAGGGCTTGAAAACGAAAAAAAATTCATTTGGTTTACTCCGAGCAGAATCCATATTTTAACAGTTCTGTTCTTCCTCTGATATTATTACCGTTCCAAAACCAGTTCGGGAGGAAAAAATACCGGTCAATAACGTTGTTTTTTTTTAAACAATATTATTTGCCTATAATTTGCGTAATAATAATAATTTAATAAAAATAATAAAGTATAGCGTTTTCCTTACTCAAAAAAGGAGAAAATACAGATCTAACGATTACAGTTTACAGCTTGCACCAGATTTTCTCCAAATGTAAGCTAGGCCTACTTTAAAGAAGAAAAAAAATGAAAAACTATCAACACTTTAAAAGTATTTTTAAGATGTTTAAAAATGTTTGCTGCATTGTTAAAAAAAAACACTTGTATAAATTGCGTTTTGACTTTTGAGAGTTAAAAAAAAAAAAAAAAACTAAGTCCAAAAACAAATTAATGTAACCTGAAGCTGAAGCCTACCTCTCTCATTCGGCACGAATCCAAATGTTTCCATGTTCCCGACGTATCGGGATGCTAAAATGTTATTTAATATAAAGAATATAGAATAATAGTAAATATATAATAAGTAACGCTATATGCGTCCCGACAGTCGGACTCCAAATTTCATTCAATAATTATTTTGAGGTTAATAGCAAATGAAAACTGTTCAGCTTCTGGGAAATTTGTGAAGCTCCGCTAGGCTATTTTAGTTCCCCTTACACCACAACAAAATAATTTCAATTAACAGTATTTAGAAAAGAACAAGGATTATAAATATAAGAAGCTATAGCAATATTAACTAATGAATATTAATTAATGAATTTCTGCTAATAACCCTGATCTGTGCTTCAGGTGCGTTTCGTGAACGGCACCCATTGACTTCTGTGCTACAGGAAGAAATACTATGGAAGTGAATGGGTACCATAACCGTTTGGTGTTTAAAGCATCATCTTTTTAGCATTCAGCAGAAGACAGAAACTCGTACAAAACATATATAATTTTTACATTTTATTTAAAAAAATAAATATGTAAAATAAGCACACACAGTTAAACTTTTACTGCTAACTAGTAATTCATTCCCAAAGCAACCAACTATGTGTCATTGTTGTTAACTAAGTCTGAAACTACTAAAAACAGTTTTCTGTAATTGAATTAAAGCTTTTTTTTTTTTTTCAAAAAAGTTGAAATGCTAAAATTATTAAAACTGACATAAACATAAAAAAAAAAAAAAAAAAAACTAATTCCTAAACTTCAAACTGCAATCTTGTCAATCTGAGTAAGTGCTGTAACAGTTTATAAAGACCTTGATGTTGTTTGGACACCGTGTGTGTGTGTGTGTGTGTTTGTGTGTCTCCACCTGGATGTTCCCAGACCGAGTGGATCGATCGAAATGAAGGAGCAGAGACATGCGGGTGATGGATCACAGGTATGTGTTATTGAACGCTTTCTTCAAGTTCGCTAGATAGACCGATAACTATATGTAACTATGTGTATCAACGTGTTTGCTCAAGTTAAGTAAGTTAGAGATCAATTAATGCGGGTCGCATCGGCGGCTGTACATTTCTCTTAATATGCACACCTTTCACGTTGTTTTATAATTAATAATTAATAATTATTCTCCACGCCCTAGTTGTATTATGGACTATAAACGATGCTAAAGGTGTCTCTCAAAATATACTGTAAAACAAATAATACAAAACAAATGCCTTGTGTGTGTAAACATAATTTGAAATAAACCTCTTTCTGATTCCTAACAAGTTTATTTATATACAGTTGGTCACATCCCTATAGACTATGTTTAAAAGCTGTGATGTTTATATGATACATTGTTAATGCACTTATTCTAGATCAGTTGTGTGAAACTCAATTCCTGGAGGGCCACAGCTCTGCAGTTTAGCTCAAACCAGCTCCAACCCACACCTGTTAGGAGGTTTCTAGTAATCCTGAAGATCTTGATTAGCTGAATCAGATGTGTTTGATTAGGGTTTGAGCTAAACTGTGCAGAGCTGTGGCCCTCCAGGAACTGAGTTTAAAACACCTGATCCAGATAATCCTATATGATGTTGTGATGACCTATTTAACAGAGAGAATATTCTGATGTCTGTACAGCTGCACAGAATTGAATGGGTCTTCTGACCCAAAGCCTTGGTCAGATTCAGTCAGCTCAGGGTCAGCAGCAGCAGCCACAACAACGACAGCAGCCTCCTGCCTCAAATTCATAAAACCTTTATTTCTACGCACAGTTTAAATTTTTGTTTTTTTTCAGGTGGAGGAAGAAGAAACTGATCTCTCTGCATGGAATGATCAAATAATTAATTGTGGTTTTACTGGGGCCGTTAAACCTGAGAACAAAGAGGCCATAATAAGGTCAGAAAAAGTCTTCTAACTTCTTTACATTTGAAACCTTGCAAACGGTTTTAATTTAGCTGCCTACCAGATATACTGATTAGCCACAACACTGTCTATATTATGCAATAATTTTCTGGTTCTTTTTCCAGATCAATTGTGCTTCATGCAACTCTACGTTTGGTCCCTTTGTTGAAGCAAATCTGAAAAGGTCTTGAAGTCCACAATTTTGTGGACATCCTGGAAAAACATTCAGGACTTTGCCACCAGTTCTTTGTCCCTGATGTGGTGTATGATGATGATAAGGTATCAGTAACTGGAAAAAAAAATATGCCTATATCTTGTATTGCATTTTAGGAATGTTATATATATAGGAAAATTATTATTTGCCAAGTTAAAAAATAATTGTCAAACACTTGTTCCTTACAAAAAAAATAATAGTAGAAAATGGTAATAAAGTAGCTTTGGATAAAAGCCAAATGCATGTGCATATGTACCTGAAAATGGATGGTTGTTTTTTTTTCCCCCACAGGCTGATGCAGACTTCATCATGCAGAACATTCTTCCGAAAATGTCGGAGAAGGGATCAGTACGAGAAACAGCTATAATCAACTTTCTGCAAGACTTTCTCCAAGAAATTGAAAGCTGTGTTATGTATGAACTGACAGAGTTGATTTAGTATAAATATTGTTAAAAAAAACTGCAGATTACACAAATTAATGTTAAAATGTAATTGATTTAATTCAGACAATACCAACCCCAACCAAGCCATTCAATTTGACAACGGTTTAAACAGAATTTTAAATTATACTAAATGTATGGAATTGTACATGTTCAGGAAAAAAAACCTTTTATACATTGGTAAATGTTCTTATGGTTTTGAAATTTACTGTGTATGTGTAGAGAACACAACGTGTTACATAATGTAAAATTGTATATCTTAATGAATGTGTTAAGAGAACACAAGTTGTTATACTAGCCATTTTCTGCTTTAAATATAGCCAATACAGAAAATAAAACAAGCATGCAATGTCACCTTAAGTTTGTTTTTTATTGACTTGGATGTTAATTTGCTTGTAAATGGATCATTTGGTCACTAGTCATTTCAATGACTGATTTAGTGTCAATTAAGAATGAAGCAGCACAAAATTTAAAACTTATAAATACTGGTCTCTTCCATAGTTTTGAGAGTGTGAGTTTGGGTTAAAGAAGTTTGAATTTGGGCCTATAAGTTCTTAAGTTAAGGGGCATTTGACTGGAGGAACTACGATTCCTGTCCACGGCTGGTCAGAGATACTGTCTGTGTCCCAGTCAGAGTTGCCGTCTTGTGCAATCTGTTAAAAGTTGGTAATAGTTTATGGACATTGGGGCAATATCTTGCATGAAAACATTACATTAAAAGACACACATTCTTAAAATACCTCAGATAGGACTGGAGGAGTGACAGGGTTTTGCAGGAGTCCAATTTCCCACAACTGGTCTGGGCTTCGATTACTCTGTGTGGAGAGGATGGTTATTCCACCCACTAGTAAAGGAGTCAAGGCTGGCTTGGAGACGAGGTAGGAACACCCTCTGGCCGGTCTGAAGTATCTGTTATTAATAATATAGGAGTCTAATAATAATAACAAGAAAGCGTTCAATAACACATACCTGTGATCCATCACCCGCATGTCTCTGCTCCTTCATTTCGATCGATCCACTCGGTCTGGGGCTCGCGCTGATGACGTAACGAGAAGGACGCGCCTTCGTCCCTTGTACACACCTCAACCTCTTGACCCCTCCCTCATGTCAAATCAGGGACACAAAGCTAGGCGCAAAGAAAAAATGAAGCGCAAAGGAAAGCTTGCACCGCAGAGGCATGGATGACTGAAACGCAGATTTAAAGGAGCAGCAAAGGGAAATGTTTTGCAAAGTCAATGCTGCTGAAGTTTTACTTTGCTAAACTTTATTTTTTCTCTCAGTGGTAAACTTTTCTTTTGCAATTATTATTTTTTTACTTGCAAAAAAGCAATTTTTTTCTCAATACTCTATTTTTATTTGCAAAACATATTTTATTTTTTGCAAAACATATTTTTTTGTTTGCAAAACATTGTTTTATTTTGCAGATATATATGGCCCTATTTTGACTCCATAGGAAATGGCAGATGAGGGACGAAACAGGGACCTTCACAAACTGTCTCAGACTTATGTCCGCCGAACGTCAGCCAGGGAACGTTGTAAAGTGGAAGTACTGCGGACCTAAGCTGACGCTTGGAACGTCAGAGGGACATCCCCTGTTGGCTGGGGAACTGACTCAAATGATTCGCGATCCCGCTACGAACTCCCGAACTGATTCACATGAATCGCGATCGCCAAACTGACTCAAATGATTCGTGATCCCGCTACGAACTCCCGAACTGATTCACGTGAATCGCGAAGCAGCTCCTAACTCTCGAATTGATTCAGATGATTAGCGAACCCCTCTGAACTCTCGAATTGATTAAAATGATTCGCAAACCCGCTCCAAACAAAAAAAGGTCCCAAGGACATCCCCTAAATGGCCTCTGCTAACATCCCCTGGACATCAGCGTGTAGGGTCTGCTTGACGTTGAGCGGACGTTCGCGAAGATGTCCCCCGGACATTCACTGGACGTTCACAGTATGTGCAGCGGCCTTTCGGGATGTTTAGGGGACTTTCACTTTAAATCCTCTAAATGTGATGATTTTATTGTGCTTTTAAGTTAATCAAAGACAACAGACACGCTGTATGAAGCAATATACGTTTATTTTAATTGAACAATCGTAAAGTTGCAGGGCTATTTTCGTGTGTGTGTGTGTGTGTTTTGGTGGATGGTGTGTCCGCGTGTCTCTGGTTGTCAGCTGTGGTAAGTCGATGGCATTTCTTCCCATTGTCTTCTAACCTAAAACCACAAAATTAACATATTCAGTAGTGTTATGACTTTATATGCCTAGGACTATCATTTATCCAATGACAAAAGATTTGTAAAGACCGAAATTTAGCGGACATAACATATGCCTTTTTGCCGCTTTTAGGCGTCACAGTGTACATTTTTACCATATGGAAATTAAATATTTAAGTTCTATATCTGCCAATATTATATACGTTTAGTCATTTCAGCTTTACAAGCTAACTTTAGCTTAGAAAGTGTTCACATAGCCTAACGTCAGCAGCAGTGCGGGACAAATTCAGAAAAGGTTTAAAAAAGTAAACTTCATCAAATGTAAGCATTAGGAGATAAACAGTACTTACGGTAGCTATAATGTCTAATAATATAAAAGAATAAATGCCTTTTTGACCAAACAAAAGCGAAAACTCAAGGCCGTGTCTGAGGAAATCACCTGATGACCATTAACTGTCACTAGCGGCTGAGCGTTGCCATGGATACATGCGCGTGCCCTAAAGTGACGTCATTCGGGCATGTGCTCATTTGATCGACAGCTGCTTGGATCCTATCTCCAGAGTGGCTATATTACTTTTTTATATGAGCTCTATGTAGTATAGCAGTCTTAAATGCAATAACTAAAATAATTTATTTCCTAAATAACTTTTCTTGTGGGCTTGCCAACATTTTATACAATACAAGTTTATTTATATAGCACAAACAAACAGTTTAATATGTAAATTAAAATAATTAATTAATTTGTCTTACCCGTGTTATTTTTCACTTTCTTTTCTTCATGTTTTCCTTGGCATTCACTCTATAACATTCTAGTAGAGCTCCTGGGATGCAAACATATTTTCTTCATTCATGCATAAACCTAATTGTAGCTGTGTTCAATTATATTATTGAAAGGCATCATGATTTTGATGTTTAAATGCTGAAAACAGACTCCTGATTTAATGATATTTTTCATTACAGAAGTTACTCCTATTTTCTTTTTCCAGAAATGAAAATTATTAATTAAACATCAACTTTATTTTACAATGGATTCAAATCTATATAGTAAAAAAAAAAATCAATCTGTAAATCAAAAATATTTTTTCTTCATTTTGCAATCTGTTATTACAGTTTTTTTTATTTTTAGGATTTTATTTTAGTCAAAAATACCCTTTAAAATCCAATATGAGTTTATATTAGTTTGATTTTGTCAACTATCTTCGTGTGCGTTGTAAGGTGTCAGTTCCAGTGTTGGGAAGGTTACTTTGGAAATTACAAATTACCTTATTTTAAAATGTTTTATGTAGTGTCACTGTTTCAAGAGACTTTGAGTAATGTAACTGATTACATTTGATTACTTTTTGATTACTTTTCTAAATTTCTATTGTTTTCAAATTTTCATTATTTTGAATCATTTAAAGCAGGCAGGGTTAATGATACAGTGGTACTCAACACTGATTACTCTCAGATTTCAGAATCCTTCTTCGAGATAGGACTTTAGCAGCTCTTTTTACTTTGCAATCTTTTTTAGGTTAAATACAGATTTAAAATCATAAGATATAGTTTAATAGCTATGATACTGTTTTTGAAATCAAATCTTTGCATAGCTATGACAGGAAACATTGGCATCTAACAATGCCTTGGAAAAAAGGCAGTTAATCTAAAAATAAAATAAATTAATAAATCAATAATCATTTACATAAACCAAAATAGGAAATAAAACAGTTATGGAAGAAGCAGATATCATATTCTTTGTCTTCAACTCCGGAAACATTGGTGTCTCATATTTTAAATATGTATACGTGTGAAAATATTCAAATGTAAATCCTCCGAACATCCGCCAGCTAACGTCAAAAAGCGAACCAAGTCCGAACGTCTGCCGAATGTCAGCCAGCGAACTTTATAAAGTGGAAGTACTGCGGACCTAAGCAGACGTTCGGAATGTCCCGGGACATCCCCTGTTGGCTGGGGAACTGACTCAAATGATTCGCGATTCAGCTCCGAACTCCCAAACTGACTCAAATGATTCGCCATCCCCAAACTGACTCAAATGATTCGCGAACCCGCTCCAAACTCTCGAACTGATTCAAATGATCCGCGAACCCGCTTCGAACTCTCGAATTGATTCAAATGATTCGCGAACCCGCTCCGAACTCTCGAATTGATTCAAATGATCCGCGAACCGGCTCCGAACTCTCGAATTGATTCAAATGATTCGCGAACCGCTCTGAACAAAAAAAGGTCCCAGGGACGTCCCCTAAATGGCCTCCCCAGACATCAGCATGTAGGGTCTGCTTGACGTTGAGCGGAGGTTAACGAAGATGTCCCCCGGACATTCACGGGGTTCACTTGACGTGCAGCGGCCATTCGGGATGTTTAGGGGACTTTCGCTTTAAATCCTCTAAATGTCATTTTATTGTACTTTTAAGCTAATCAAAGACAACAGACACGCATGTATGAAGCAAAATACGTTTATTTTAATTGAACAATCGTAAAGTTGCAGGGCTATTTTCGTGTGTGTGTGTGTGTGTGTGTGTGTGTGTGTGTGTGTGTGTGTGTTTTGGTGGATGGTGTGTCCGCGTGTCTCTGGTTGTCAGCTGTGGTAAGTCGATGGCATTTCTTCCCATTGTCTTCTAACCTAAAACAACAAAATGATC
Organism: Carassius auratus; assembly: GCF_003368295.1. NCBI lineage: Eukaryota > Metazoa > Chordata > Actinopteri > Cypriniformes > Cyprinidae > Carassius > Carassius auratus. Next base: position 56,560 of record NW_020524903.1, on the reverse strand, counting down.
ATATTCAGTAGTGTTATGACTTTATATATCAAGGGCCAAAATTTTGCGGACATAATGAATGCCTTTTTGCCGCCTTTAGGCGTCTCAGTGTGTATTTTTACTATATGGAAATTAAATATTTAAGTTAAATATCTGCCAGTATTACTCATTTCATCTTTACAAGCTAACTTTAGCTTAGAAAGTGTTCACATAGCCTAACGTCAGCAGCTGCGCGGAACAACTTCAGAAAAGGTTTAAAAAGGTAAACTTCTTCAAATGTAAGCAACAGGGCTTGAAAACGAAAAAAAATTCATTTGGTTCACTCCGAGCAGAATCCATATTTTAACGGTTCTGTTCTGCCTTCCTCTGATATTATTACCGTTCCAAAACCAGTTCGGGAGGAAAAAATACCGGTCAATAACGTTGTTTTTTTTTAAACAATATTATTTGCCTATAATTTGCGTAATAATAATAATTTAATAAAAATAATAAAGTATAGCGTTTTCCTTACTCAAAAAAGGAGAAAATACAGATCTAACGATTACAGTTTACAGCTTGCACCAGATTTTCTCCAAATGTAAGCTAGGCCTACTTTAAAGAAGAAAAAAAATGAAAAACTATCAACACTTTAAAAGTATTTTTAAGATGTTTAAAAATGTTTGCTGCATTGTTAAAAAAAAAACACTTGTATAAGATTGCGTTTTGACTTTTGAGAGTTAAAAAAAAAAAAAAAAAACTAAGTCCAAAAACAAATTAATGTAACCTGAAGCTGAAGCCTACCTCTCTCATTCGGCACGAATCCAAATGTTTCCATGTTCCCGACGTATCGGGATGCTAAAATGTTATTTAATATAAAGAATATAGAATAATAGTAAATATATAATAAGTAACGCTATATGCGTCCCGACAGTCGGACTCCAAATTTCATTCAATAATTATTTTGAGGTTAATAGCAAATGAAAACTGTTCAGCTTCTGGGAAATTTGTGAAGCTCCGCTAGGCTATTTTAGTTCCCCTTACACCACAACAAAATAATTTCAATTAACAGTATTTAGAAAAGAACAAGGATTATAAATATAAGAAGCTATAGCAATATTAACTAATGAATATTAATTAATGAATTTCTGCTAATAACCCTGATCTGTGCTTCAGGTGCGTTTCGTGAACGGCACCCATTGACTTCTGTGCTACAGGAAGAAATACTATGGAAGTGAATGGGTACCATAACCGTTTGGTGTTTAAAGCATCATCTTTTTAGCATTCAGCAGAAGACAGAAACTTGTACAAAACATATATAATTTTTACATTTTATTTAAAAAAATAAATATGTAAAATAAGCACACACAGTTAAACTTTTACTGCTAACTAGTAATTCATTCCCAAAGCAACCAACTATGTGTCATTGTTGTTAACTAAGTCTGAAACTACTAAAAACAGTTTTCTGTAATTGAATTAAAGCTTTTTTTTTTTTTTCAAAAAAGTTGAAATGCTAAAATTATTAAAACTGACATAAACATAAAAAAAAAAAAAAAAAACTAATTCCTAAACTTCAAACTGCAATCTTGTCAATCTGAGTAAGTGCTGTAACAGTTTATAAAGACCTTGATGTTGTTTGGACACCGTGTGTGTGTGTGTGTGTGTGTGTGTTTGTGTGTCTCCACCTGGATGTTCCCTAACCGCTACGAACTCTCGAAATGACTCAAATGATTCGCGATCCCGCTACGAACTCTCGAAATGACTCAAATGATTCGCGATCCCGCTACGAACTCTCGAAATGACTCAAATGATTCGCGATGCTACGAACTCTCGAAATGACTCAAATGATTTGCGAACCCGCTACGAACTCCCAAAGTATGGTTTAGTTTAGCAATTTCACTCCAGCAGCACTGTTTCACAGCTGAGAAACACACAGCGGTGATTCATTACTGAATTAATCTACAGCTTTGAACGAATCAGTCAGTGATTCAGTGACTCCTTCATTACGGAATAATTTCTGAGTGATTTAATGACTCACTCGCGGCCACCTACTGGCGCAGTTTCATATTTAAAGTATCATTTCAATATTATTTATAATTTGTATTATTTATGCAAAGGTTAATATAAAAATGTATTTGTAAAAATTCTTTCTGTAATGTCTATTCAATGCTTTTCTCATTTATCACAATAATAGTGATGTTTATTCTCCGTCCAAATTGATTGCACATCATCTAATTAATGAATTTCTGCTAATAACCCTGATCTGTGCTTCATGTGCGTTTCGTGAACGGCACCCATTGACTTCTGTGCTACAGGAAGAAATACTATGGAAGTGAATGGGTACCATCAACCGTTTGGTGTTTAAAGCATCATCTTTTTAGCATTCAGCAGAAGACAGAAACTCGTACAAAACATATATAATTTTTACATTTTATTTAAAAAAATAAATATGTAAAATAAGCACACACAGTTAAACTTTTACTGCTAACTAGTAATTCATTCCCAAAGCAACCAACTATGTGTCATTGTTGTTAACTAAGTCTGAAACTACTAAAAACAGTTTTCTGTAATTGAATTAAAGCTTTTTTTTTTTTTTTCAAAAAAGTTGAAATGCTAAAATTATTAAAACTGACATAAACATTAAAAAAAAAAAAAAAAAAACTAATTCCTAAACTTCAAACTGCAATCTTGTCAATCTGAGTAAGTGCTGTAACAGTTTATAAAGACCTTGATGTTGTTTGGACACCGTGTGTGTGTGTGTGTGTGTGTGTGTCTCCACCTGGATGTTCCCTAACCGCTACGAACTCTCGAAATGACTCAAATGATTCGCGATCCCGCTACGAACTCTCGAAATGACTCAAATGATTCGCGATCCCGCTATGAACTCTCGAAATGACTCAAATGATTCGCGATGCTACGAACTCTCGAAATGACTCAAATGATTCGCGATCCCGCTACGAACTCTCGAAATGACTCAAATGATTCGCGATGCTACGAACTCTCGAAATGACTCAAATGATTCGCGATCCCGCTACGAACTCTCGAAATGACTCAAATGATTCGCGATCCCGCTACGAACTCACAAACTGACTCAAATGATTCGCGATCCCGCTTTGAACTCCCGAACTGACTCAAATGATTCGCGAACCCGCTACGAACTCCCAAAGTATGGTTTAGTTTAGCAATTTCACACCAGCAGCACTGTTTCACAGCTGAGAAAGACACAGCGGTGATTCATTACTGAATGAATCTACAGCTTTGAACGAATCAGTCAGTGATTCAGTGACTCCTTCATTACGGAATAATTTCTGAGTGATTTAATGACTCACTCGCGGCCACCTACTGGCGTACTTTAATATTTAAAGTATCATTTCAATATTATTTATAATTTGTATTATTTATGCAAAGGTTAATATAAAAATTTATTTGTAAAAATTCTTTCTGTAATGTCTATTCAATGCTTTTCTCATTTATCACAATAATAGTGATGTTTATTCTCCGTCCAAATTGATTGCACATCATCTAATTAATGAATTTCTGCTAATAACCCTGATCTGTGCTTCAGGTGCGTTTCGTGAACGGCACCCATTGACTTCTGTGCTACAGGAAGAAATACTATGGAAGTGAATGGGTACCATCAACTGTTTGGTGTTTAAAGCATCATCTTTTTAGCATTCAGCAGAAGACAGAAACTCGTACAAAACATATATAATTTTTACATTTTATTTAAAAAAATAAATATGTAAAATAAGCACACACAGTTAAACTTTTATTCCTAACTAGTAATTCATTCCCAAAGCAACCAACTATGTGTCATTGTTGTTAACTAAGACTGAAACTACTAAAAACAGTTTTCTGTAATTGAATTAAAGCTTTTTTTTTTTTTTTTTTTTAAAGTTGAAATGCTAAAATTATTAAAACTGACATAAACATTAAAAAAAATTAATAAAACTAATTCCTTAACTTCAAACCGCAATCTTGTCAATCTGAGTAAGTGCTGTAACAGTTTATAAAGACCTTGATGTTGTTTGGACACCGTGTGTGTGTGTGTGTGTGTGTGTGTGTGTGTACACCTGGATGTTCCCTAACCGCTATGAACTCTCGAAATGACTCAAATGATTCGCGCTCCCGCTACGAACTCTCGAAATGACTCAAATGATTCGCGCTCCCGCTACGAACTCTCGAAATGACTCAAATGATTCGCGATCCCGCTACGAACTCTCGAAATGACTCAAATGATTCGCGATCCCGCTACGAACTCTCGAAATGACTCAAATGATTCGCGCTCCCGCTACGAACTCTCGAAATGACTCAAATGATTCGCGCTCCCGCTACGAACTCTCGAAATGACTCAAATGATTCGCGCTCCCGCTACGAACTCTCGAAATGACTCAAATGATTCGCGATCCCGCTACGAACTCTCGAAATGACTCAAATGATTCGCGATCCCGCTACGAACTCTCGAAATGACTCAAATGAAAAACTACTAAAAACAGTTTTCTGTAATTGAATTAAAGCTTTTTTTTTTTTTTTAAAAAAGTTGAAATGCTAAAATTATTAAAACTGACATAAACATTAAAAAAAAAAAAAAAAAAACTAATTCCTAAACTTCAAACTGCAATCTTGTCAATCTGAGTAAGTGCTGTAACAGTTTATAAAGACCTTGATGTTGTTTGGACACCGTGTGTGTGTGTGTGTGTGTGTGTGTGTGTGTGTGTCTCCACCTGGATGTTCCCTAACCGCTACGAACTCTCGAAATGACTCAAATGATTCGCGATCCCGCTACGAACTCTCGAAATGACTCAAATGATTCGCGATCCCGCTACGAACTCTCGAAATGACTCAAATGATTCGCGATGCTACGAACTCTCGAAATGACTCAAATGATTCGCGATCCCGCTACGAACTCTCGAAATGACTCAAATGATTCGCGATCCCGCTACGAACTCACGAACTGACTCAAATGATTCGCGATCCCGCTTTGAACTCCCGAACTGACTCAAATGATTCGCGAACCCGCTACGAACTCCCAAAGTATGGTTTAGTTTAGCAATTTCACACCAGCAGCACTGTTTCACAGCTGAGAAAGACACAGCGGTGACTCATTACTGAATGAATCTACAGCTTTGAACGAATCAGTCAGTGATTCAGTGACTCCTTCATTACGGAATAATTTCTGAGTGATTTAATGACTCACTCGCGGCCACCTACTGGCGTAGTTTCATATTTAAAGTATCATTTCAATATTATTTATAATTTGTATTATTTATGCAAAGGTTAATATAAAAATTTATTTGTAAAAATTCTTTCTGTAATGTCTATTCAATGCTTTTCTCATTTATCACAATAATAGTGATGTTTATTCTCCGTCCAAATTGATTGCACATCATCTAATTAATGAATTTCTGCTAATAACCCTGATCTGTGCTTCAGGTGCGTTTCGTGAACGGCACCCATTGACTTCTGTGCTACAGGAAGAAATACTATGGAAGTGAATGGGTACCATCAACTGTTTGGTGTTTAAAGCATCATCTTTTTAGCATTCAGCAGAAGACAGAAACTCGTACAAAACATATATAAATTTTACATTTTATTTAAAAAAATAAATATGTAAAATAAGCACACACAGTTAAACTTTTATTCCTAACTAGTAATTCATTCCCAAAGCAACCAACTATGTGTCATTGTTGTTAACTAAGACTGAAACTACTAAAAACAGTTTTCTGTAATTGAATTAAAGCTTCTTTTTTTTTTCAAAAAAGTTGAAATGCTAAAATTATTAAAACTGACATAAATATTAAAAAAAATTAATAAAACCAATTCCTAAACTTCAAACTGCAATCTTGTCAATCTGAATAAGTGCTGTAACAGTTTATAAAGACCTTGATGTTGTTTGGACACCGTGTGTGTGTGTGTGTGTGTGTGTGTGTGTGTCCACCTGGATGTTCCCTAACCGCTACGAACTCTCGAAATGACTCAAATGATTCGCGATCCCGCTACGAACTCTCGAAATGACTCAAATGATTCGCGATCCCGCTACGAACTCTCGAAATGACTCAAATGATTCGCGATCCCGCTACGAACTCTCGAAATGACTCAAATGATTCGCGATCCCGCTACGAACTCTCGAAATGACTAAAATGATTCGCGAACGCGCTACGAACTCTCGAAATGACTCAAATGATTTGCGATCCCGCTACGAACTCACGAACTGACTCAAATGATTCGAGATCCCGCTTTGAACTCCCGAACTGACTCAAATGATTCGCGAACCCGCTACGAACTCCCAAAGTATGGTTTAGTTTAGCAATTTCACACCAGCAGCACTGTTTCACAGCTGAGAAACACACAGCGGTGATTCATTACTGAATTAATCTACAGCTTTGAACGAATCAGTCAGTGATTCAGTGACTCCTTCATTACGGAATAATTTCTGAGTGATTTAATGACTCACTCGCGGCCACCTACTGGCGCAGTTTCATATTTAAAGTATCATTTCAATATTATAATTTGTATTATTTATGCAAAGGTTAATATAAAAATTTATTTGTAAAAATTCTTTCTGTAATATCTATTCAATGCTTTTCTCATTTATCACAATAATAGTGATGTTTATTCTCCGTCCAAATTGATTGCACATCATCTAATTAATGAATTTCTGTTAATAACCCTGATCTGTGCTTCAGGTGCGTTTCGTGAACGGCACCCATTGACTTCTGTGCTACAGGAAGAAATACTATGGAAGTGAATGGGTACCATCAACCGTTTGGTGTTTAAAGCATCATCTTTTTAGCGTTCAGCAGAAGACAGAAACTCGTACAAAACATATATAATTTTTACATTTTATTTAAAAAAAATAAATATGTAAAATAAGCACACACAGTTAAACTTTTACTGCTAACTAGTAATTCATTCCCAAAGCAACCAACTATGTGTCATTGTTGTTAACTAAGACTGAAACTACTAAAAACAGTTTTCTGTAATTGAATTAAAGCTTCTTTTTTTTTCAAAAAAGTTGAAATGCTAAAATTATTAAAACTGACATAAACATTTAAAAAAATTAATAAAACTAATTCCTAAACTTCAAACTGCAATCTTGTCAATCTGAGTAAGTGCTGTAACAGTTTATAAAGACCTTGATGTTGTTTGGACACCGTGTGTGTGTGTGTGTGTGTGTGTGTGTGTGTGTGTGTGTCCACCTGGATGTTCCCTAACCGCTACGAACTCTCGAAATGACTCAAATGATTCGCGATCCCGCTACGAACTCTCGAAATGACTCAAATGATTCGCGATCCCGCTACGAACTCTCGAACTGACTCAAATGATTCGCGATCCCGCTACGAACTCACGAACTGACTCAAATGATTCGAGATCCCGCTTTGAACTCTCGAAATGACTCAAATGATTCGCGCTCCCGCTACGAACTCTCGAAATGACTCAAATGATTCGCGATCCCGCTACGAACTCTCGAAATGACTCAAATGATTCGCGATCCCGCTACGAACTCTCGAACTGACTCAAATGATTCGCGATCCCGCTACGAACTCTCGAAATGACTCAAATGATTCGCGATCCCGCTTTGAACTCCCGAACTGACTCAAATGATTTGCGAACCCGCTACGAACTCCCAAAGTATGGTTTAGTTTAGCAATTTCACACCAGCAGCACTGTTTCACAGCTGAGAAACACACAGCGGTGATTCATTACTGAATTAATCTACAGCTTTGAACGAATCAGTCAGTGATTCAGTGACTCCTTCATTATGGAATAATTTCTGAGTGATTTAATGACTCACTCAACCGCAAGCAAGCAGTTTCATATTTAAAGTATCATTTCAATATTATTTATAATTTGTATTATTTATGCAAAGGTTAATATAAAAATGTATTTGTAAAAATTCTTTCTGTAATGTCTATTCAATGCTTTTCTCATTTATCACAATAATAGTGATGTTTATTCTCCGTCCAAATTGATTGCACATCATCTAATTAATTAATTTCTGTTAATAACCCTGATCTGTGCTTCAGGTGCGTTTCGTGAAGCCGGTGTATCCGGGACAGTCTCTGCAGACGGAGATGTGGAAGGAAGGGAACAGGATTCACATCCAGTGCAAGGTGACGAAGCGTTCTGTAACAGTTTATAAAGACCTTGATGTTGTTTGGACACCGTGTGTGTGTGTGTGTGTGTGTGTGTGTGTCTCCACCTGGATGTTCCCTAACCGCTACGAACTCTCGAAATGACTCAAATGATTCGCGATCCCGCTACGAACTCTCGAAATGACTCAAATGATTCGCGATGCTACGAACTCTCGAAATGACTCAAATGATTCGCGATCCCGCTACGAACTCTCGAAATGACTCAAATGATTCGCGATCCCGCTACGAACTCACGAACTGACTCAAATGATTCGAGATCCCGCTTTGAACTCTCGAAATGACTCAAATGATTCGCGAACCCGCTACGAACTCCCAAAGTATGGTTTAGTTTAGCAATTTCACACCAGCAGCACTGTTTCACAGCTGAGAAACACACAGCGGTGATTCATTACTGAATTAATCTACAGCTTTGAACGAATCAGTCAGTGATTCAGTGACTCCTTCATTACGGAATAATTTCTGAGTGATTTAATGACTCACTCGCGGCCACCTACTGGCGCAGTTTCATATTTAAAGTATCATTTCAATATTATAATTTGTATTATTTATGCAAAGGTTAATATAAAAATTTATTTGTAAAAATTCTTTCTGTAATATCTATTCAATGCTTTTCTCATTTATCACAATAATAGTGATGTTTATTCTCCGTCCAAATTGATTGCACATCATCTAATTAATGAATTTCTGTTAATAACCCTGATCTGTGCTTCAGGTGCGTTTCGTGAACGGCACCCATTGACTTCTGTGCTACAGGAAGAAATACTATGGAAGTGAATGGGTACCATCAACCGTTTGGTGTTTAAAGCATCATCTTTTTAGCGTTCAGCAGAAGACAGAAACTCGTACAAAACATATATAATTTTTACATTTTATTTAAAAAAAATAAATATGTAAAATAAGCACACACAGTTAAACTTTTACTGCTAACTAGTAATTCATTCCCAAAGCAACCAACTATGTGTTATTGTTGTTAACTAAGACTGAAACTACTAAAAACAGTTTTCTGTAATTGAATTAAAGCTTCTTTTTTTTTCAAAAAAGTTGAAATGCTAAAATTATTAAAACTGACATAAACATTAAAAAAAATTAATAAAACTAATTCCTAAACTTCAAACTGCAATCTTGTCAATCTGAGTAAGTGCTGTAACAGTTTATAAAGACCTTGATGTTGTTTGGACACCGTGTGTGTGTGTGTGTGTGTGTGTGTCCACCTGGATGTTCCCTAACCGCTACGAACTCTCGAAATGACTCAAATGATTCGCGATCCCGCTACGAACTCTCGAAATGACTCAAATGATTCGCGATCCTGCTACGAACTCTCGAAATGACTCAAATGATTCGCGCTCCCGCTACGAACTCTCGAAATGACTCAAATGATTCGCGCTCCCGCTACGAACTCTCGAAATGACTCAAATGATTCGCGATCCCGCTACGAACTCTCGAACTGACTCAAATGATTCGCGATCCCGCTACGAACTCTCGAAATGACTCAAATGATTCGCGATCCCGCTTTGAACTCCCGAACTGACTCAAATGATTTGCGAACCCGCTACGAACTCCCAAAGTATGGTTTAGTTTAGCAATTTCACACCAGCAGCACTGTTTCACAGCTGAGAAACACACAGCGGTGATTCATTACTGAATTAATCTACAGCTTTGAACGAATCAGTCAGTGATTCAGTGACTCCTTCATTATGGAATAATTTCTGAGTGATTTAATGACTCACTCGCGGCCACCTACTGGCGCAGTTTCATATTTAAAGTATCATTTCAATATTATTTATAATTTGTATTATTTATGCAAAGGTTAATATAAAAATGTATTTGTAAAAATTCTTTCTGTAATGTCTATTCAATGCTTTTCTCATTTATCACAATAATAGTGATGTTTATTCTCCGTCCAAATTGATTGCACATCATCTAATTAATTAATTTCTGTTAATAACCCTGATCTGTGCTTCAGGTGCGTTTCGTGAAGCCGGTGTATCCGGGACAGTCTCTGCAGACGGAGATGTGGAAGGAAGGGAACAGGATTCACATCCAGTGCAAGGTGACGAAGCGTTCGGTGTGTGTGTTTAGTCCTTCAGTGTGTGTTTAGCGCTGATCTGTTCTGGCTCTAGGTGAAGGAGAGCGGAGACGTGGTGCTGTCTGGAGCGTATATAGATCTGCAGATGGATGTGTGTGTCAGAGCCGGGTCTCCGCAGGTCTGCACACACACACACACACACACACACATCTCTGAGATCGCACGCAGGATCAGAGATGGCGGTCAGGAGCTGGTGAAGAAGGTCAACGCTGTGTTCGGATGGAGATCAGCAAAGACGGCAGAACTATCCGAGAGTGGAGTGAGCCAGACACTGCAGAATAACATTCATTCTCTTAACACAAGCAAAGATATCTGCCAAAGGGGCGAGGAATAGAATGAACTATTAAGAGAATATATTTTGAAGAAGAACACCATGACCTTCATCAAATTAAAATATCTTGTGTTTGTGTCCGAGTCGAATGGTGGCAGGTAAAAGAAAAGAGTAAAAAATAAACCCTGGACAATCTTCCTAAAACATACGTCTGCAGGAGCCTTGATGATTATAAATATGCTTTATCTTTATCAAAGTATTAGTTCATCAAGCCTTGTGTTCAACTCCATATTTATACTGAAATTAAAAGTAGCTGTGATCTTATTCTAGTTAGCGGCTCTGAAATCGAGTGACAGCTGATTGGTTGATTGACAAATGTCTTCACACACAAAGTGCTTCATATTCAAACACAGTTTAGATTAACACTCATATAACTGTATTGTTTGTGTGAGAGGAATCAAACAATCAAATCATGCGATCGTTTACTCTTCCTCAGCCTGAACAAGTGTTTTTTTTTCTGTTGAACACTAAAGAAGATGTTTTTTTGAGAGCGAACCGTTGACGGCACCCATTGACTTCTGTGCTACAGGAAGAAATACTATGGAAGTGAATGGGTACCATCAACCGTTTGGTGTTTAAAGCATCATCTTTTTAGCATTCAGCAGAAGACAGAAACTCGTACAAAACATATCTAATTTTTACATTTTATTTAAAAAAATAAATATGTAAAATAAGCACACACAGTTAAACTTTTATTCCTAACTAGTAATTCATTCCCAAAGCAACCAACTATGTGTCATTGTTGTTAACTAAGACTGAAACTACTAAAAACAGTTTTCTGTAATTGAATTAAAGCTTCTTTTTTTTTTCAAAAAAGTTGAAATGCTAAAATTATTAAAACTGACATAAACATTAAAAAAAATTAATAAAACTAATTCCTAAACTTCAAACTGCAATCTTGTCAATCTGAGTAAGTGCTGTAACAGTTTATAAAGACCTTGATGTTGTTTGGACACTGTGTGTGTGTGTGTGTGTGTGTGTGTTTGTGTGTGTGTGTCCACCTGGATGTTCCCTACCCGCTATGAACTCTCGAAATGACTCAAATGATTCGCGATCCCGCTACGAACTCTCGAAATGACTCAAATGAATCGCGCTCCCGCTACGAACTCTCGAAATGACTCAAATGATTCGCGCTCCCGCTACGAACTCTCGAAATGACTCAAATGATTCGCGCTCCCGCTACGAACTCTCGAAATGACTCAAATGATTCGCGCTCCCGCTACGAACTCTCGAAATGACTCAAATGATTCGCGCTCCCGCTACGAACTCTCGAAATGACTCAAATGATTCGCGATCCCGCTACGAACTCTCGAAATGACTCAAATGATTCGCGATCCCGCTACGAACTCTCGAACTGACTCAAATGATTCGCGATCCCGCTACGAACTCTCGAAATGACTCAAATGATTCGCGATCCCGCTTTGAACTCCCGAACTGACTCAAATGATTTGCGAACCCGCTACGAACTCCCAAAGTATGGTTTAGTTTAGCAATTTCACTCCAGCAGCACTGTTTCACAGCTGAGAAACACACAGCGGTGATTCATTACTGAATTAATCTACAGCTTTGAACGAATCAGTCAGTGATTCAGTGACTCCTTCATTACGGAATAATTTCTGAGTGATTTAATGACTCACTCGCGGCCACCTACTGGCGCAGTTTCATATTTAAAGTATCATTTCAATATTATTTATAATTTGTATTATTTATGCAAAGGTTAATATAAAAATGTATTTGTAAAAATTCTTTCTGTAATGTCTATTCAATGCTTTTCTCATTTATCACAATAATAGTGATGTTTATTCTCCGTCCAAATTGATTGCACATCATCTAATTAATGAATTTCTGTTAATAACCCTGATCTGTGCTTCAGGTGCGTTTCGTGAACGGCACCCATTGACTTCTGTGCTACAGGAAGAAATACTATGGAAGTGAATGGGTACCATCAACCGTTTGGTGTTTAAAGCATCATCTTTTTAGCGTTCAGCAGAAGACAGAAACTCGTACAAAACATATATAATTTTTACATTTTATTTAAAAAAAATAAATATGTAAAATAAGCACACACAGTTAAACTTTTATTCCTAACTAATAATTCATTCCCAAAGCAACCAACTATGTGTCATTGTTGTTAACTAAGACTGAAACTACTAAAAACAGTTTTCTGTAATTGAATTAAAGCTTCTTTTTTTTTTTCAAAAAAGTTGAAATGCTAAAATTATTAAAACTGACATAAACATTAAAAAAAATTAATAAAACTAATTCCTAAACTTCAAACTGCAATCTTGTCAATCTGAGTAAGTGCTGTAACAGTTTATAAAGACCTTGATGTTGTTTGGACACCGTGTGTGTGTGTGTGTGTGTCCACCTGGATGTTCCCTAACCGCTACGAACTCTCGAAATGTCTCAAATGATTCGCGATCCCGCTACGAACTCTCGAAATGACTCAAATGATTCGCGAACCCGCTACGAACTCTCAAAATGACTCAAATGATTCGCGATCCCGCTACGAACTCACGAACTGGCTCAAATGATTCGAGATCCCGCTTTGAACTCCCGAACTGACTCAAATGATTTGCGAACCCGCTACGAACTCCCAAAGTATGGTTTAGTTTAGCAATTTCACACCAGCAGCACTGTTTCACAGCTGAGAAACACACAGCGGTGATTCATTACTGAATTAATCTACAGCTTTGAAAGAATCAGTCAGTGATTCAGTGACTCCTTCATTACAATAATTTCTGAGTGATTTAATGACTCACTCGCGGCCACCTACTGGCGCAGTTTCATATTTAAAGTATCATTTCAATATTATTTATAATTTGTATTATTTATGCAAAGGTTAATATAAAAATGTATTTGTAAAAATTCTTTCTGTAATGTCTATTCAATGCTTTTCTCATTTATCACAATAATAGTGATGTTTATTCTCCGTCCAAATTGATTGCACATCATCTAATTAATGAATTTCTGTTAATAACCCTGATCTGTGCTTCAGGTGCGTTTCGTGAACGGCACCCATTGACTTCTGTGCTACAGGAAGAAATACTATGGAAGTGAATGGGTACCATCAACCGTTTGGTGTTTAAAGCATCATCTTTTTAGCGTTCAGCAGAAGACAGAAACTCGTACAAAACATATATAATTTTTACATTTTATTTAAAAAAAATAAATATGTAAAATAAGCACACACAGTTAAACTTTTACTGCTAACTAGTAATTCATTCCCAAAGCAACCAACTATGTGTCATTGTTGTTAACTAAGACTGAAACTACTAAAAACAGTTTTCTGTAATTGAATTAAAGCTTCTTTTTTTTTCAAAAAAGTTGAAATGCTAAAATTATTAAAACTGACATAAACATTAAAAAAAATTAATAAAACTAATTCCTAAACTTCAAACTGCAATCTTGTCAATCTGAGTAAGTGCTGTAACAGTTTATAAAGACCTTGATGTTGTTTGGACACCGTGTGTGTGTGTGTGTGTGTGTGTCCACCTGGATGTTCCCTAACCGCTACGAACTCTCGAAATGACTCAAATGATTCGCGATCCCGCTACGAACTCTCGAAATGACTCAAATGATTCGCGATCCTGCTACGAACTCTCGAAATGACTCAAATGATTCGCGCTCCCGCTACGAACTCTCGAAATGACTCAAATGATTCGCGCTCCCGCTACGAACTCTCGAAATGACTCAAATGATTCGCGATCCCGCTACGAACTCTCGAACTGACTCAAATGATTCGCGATCCCGCTACGAACTCTCGAAATGACTCAAATGATTCGCGATCCCGCTTTGAACTCCCGAACTGACTCAAATGATTTGCGAACCCGCTACGAACTCCCAAAGTATGGTTTAGTTTAGCAATTTCACACCAGCAGCACTGTTTCACAGCTGAGAAACACACAGCGGTGATTCATTACTGAATTAATCTACAGCTTTGAACGAATCAGTCAGTGATTCAGTGACTCCTTCATTATGGAATAATTTCTGAGTGATTTAATGACTCACTCGCGGCCACCTACTGGCGCAGTTTCATATTTAAAGTATCATTTCAATATTATTTATAATTTGTATTATTTATGCAAAGGTTAATATAAAAATGTATTTGTAAAAATTCTTTCTGTAATGTCTATTCAATGCTTTTCTCATTTATCACAATAATAGTGATGTTTATTCTCCGTCCAAATTGATTGCACATCATCTAATTAATTAATTTCTGTTAATAACCCTGATCTGTGCTTCAGGTGCGTTTCGTGAAGCCGGTGTATCCGGGACAGTCTCTGCAGACGGAGATGTGGAAGGAAGGGAACAGGATTCACATCCAGTGCAAGGTGACGAAGCGTTCGGTGTGTGTGTTTAGTCCTTCAGTGTGTGTTTAGCGCTGATCTGTTCTGGCTCTAGGTGAAGGAGAGCGGAGACGTGGTGCTGTCTGGAGCGTATATAGATCTGCAGATGGATGTGTGTGTCAGAGCCGGGTCTCCGCAGGTCTGCACACACACACACACACACACACACATCTCTGAGATCGCACGCAGGATCAGAGATGGCGGTCAGGAGCTGGTGAAGAAGGTCAACGCTGTGTTCGGATGGAGATCAGCAAAGACGGCAGAACTATCCGAGAGTGGAGTGAGCCAGACACTGCAGAATAACATTCATTCTCTTAACACAAGCAAAGATATCTGCCAAAGGGGCGAGGAATAGAATGAACTATTAAGAGAATATATTTTGAAGAAGAACACCATGACCTTCATCAAATTAAAATATCTTGTGTTTGTGTCCGAGTCGAATGGTGGCAGGTAAAAGAAAAGAGTAAAAAATAAACCCTGGACAATCTTCCTAAAACATACGTCTGCAGGAGCCTTGATGATTATAAATATGCTTTATCTTTATCAAAGTATTAGTTCATCAAGCCTTGTGTTCAACTCCATATTTATACTGAAATTAAAAGTAGCTGTGATCTTATTCTAGTTAGCGGCTCTGAAATCGAGTGACAGCTGATTGGTTGATTGACAAATGTCTTCACACACAAAGTGCTTCATATTCAAACACAGTTTAGATTAACACTCATATAACTGTATTGTTTGTGTGAGAGGAATCAAACAATCAAATCATGCGATCGTTTACTCTTCCTCAGCCTGAACAAGTGTTTTTTTTTCTGTTGAACACTAAAGAAGATGTTTTTTTGAGAGCGAACCGTTGACGGCACCCATTGACTTCTGTGCTACAGGAAGAAATACTATGGAAGTGAATGGGTACCATCAACCGTTTGGTGTTTAAAGCATCATCTTTTTAGCATTCAGCAGAAGACAGAAACTCGTACAAAACATATCTAATTTTTACATTTTATTTAAAAAAATAAATATGTAAAATAAGCACACACAGTTAAACTTTTATTCCTAACTAGTAATTCATTCCCAAAGCAACCAACTATGTGTCATTGTTGTTAACTAAGACTGAAACTACTAAAAACAGTTTTCTGTAATTGAATTAAAGCTTCTTTTTTTTTTCAAAAAGTTGAAATGCTAAAATTATTAAAACTGACATAAACATTAAAAAAAATTAATAAAACTAATTCCTAAACTTCAAACTGCAATCTTGTCAATCTGAGTAAGTGCTGTAACAGTTTATAAAGACCTTGATGTTGTTTGGACACTGTGTGTGTGTGTGTGTGTGTGTGTGTGTGTGTGTGTGTCCACCTGGATGTTCCCTACCCGCTATGAACTCTCGAAATGACTCAAATGATTCGCGATCCTGCTACGAACTCTCGAAATGACTCAAATGAATCGCGCTCCCGCTACGAACTCTCGAAATGACTCAAATGATTCGCGCTCCCGCTACGAACTCTCGAAATGACTCAAATGATTCGCGCTCCCGCTACGAACTCTCGAAATGACTCAAATGATTCGCGCTCCCGCTACGAACTCTCGAAATGACTCAAATGATTCGCGCTCCCGCTACGAACTCTCGAAATGACTCAAATGATTCGCGATCCCGCTACGAACTCTCGAAATGACTCAAATGATTCGCGATCCCGCTACGAACTCTCGAACTGACTCAAATGATTCGCGATCCCGCTACGAACTCTCGAAATGACTCAAATGATTCGCGATCCCGCTTTGAACTCCCGAACTGACTCAAATGATTTGCGAACCCGCTACGAACTCCCAAAGTATGGTTTAGTTTAGCAATTTCACTCCAGCAGCACTGTTTCACAGCTGAGAAACACACAGCGGTGATTCATTACTGAATTAATCTACAGCTTTGAACGAATCAGTCAGTGATTCAGTGACTCCTTCATTACGGAATAATTTCTGAGTGATTTAATGACTCACTCGCGGCCACCTACTGGCGCAGTTTCATATTTAAAGTATCATTTCAATATTATTTATAATTTGTATTATTTATGCAAAGGTTAATATAAAAATGTATTTGTAAAAATTCTTTCTGTAATGTCTATTCAATGCTTTTCTCATTTATCACAATAATAGTGATGTTTATTCTCCGTCCAAATTGATTGCACATCATCTAATTAATGAATTTCTGTTAATAACCCTGATCTGTGCTTCAGGTGCGTTTCGTGAACGGCACCCATTGACTTCTGTGCTACAGGAAGAAATACTATGGAAGTGAATGGGTACCATCAACCGTTTGGTGTTTAAAGCATCATCTTTTTAGCGTTCAGCAGAAGACAGAAACTCGTACAAAACATATATAATTTTTACATTTTATTTAAAAAAAATAAATATGTAAAATAAGCACACACAGTTAAACTTTTATTCCTAACTAATAATTCATTCCCAAAGCAACCAACTATGTGTCATTGTTGTTAACTAAGACTGAAACTACTAAAAACAGTTTTCTGTAATTGAATTAAAGCTTCTTTTTTTTTTTTCAAAAAAGTTGAAATGCTAAAATTATTAAAACTGACATAAACATTAAAAAAAATTAATAAAACTAATTCCTAAACTTCAAACTGCAATCTTGTCAATCTGAGTAAGTGCTGTAACAGTTTATAAAGACCTTGATGTTGTTTGGACACCGTGTGTGTGTGTGTGTGTGTGTGTCCACCTGGATGTTCCCTAACCGCTACGAACTCTCGAAATGTCTCAAATGATTCGCGATCCCGCTACGAACTCTCGAAATGACTCAAATGATTCGCGAACCCGCTACGAACTCTCAAAATGACTCAAATGATTCGCGATCCCGCTACGAACTCACGAACTGGCTCAAATGATTCGAGATCCCGCTTTGAACTCCCGAACTGACTCAAATGATTCGCGAACCCGCTACGAACTCCCAAAGTATGGTTTAGTTTAGCAATTTCACACCAGCAGCACTGTTTCACAGCTGAGAACCACACAGCGGTGATTCATTACTGAATGAATCTACAGCTTTGAACGAATCAATCAGTGATTCAGTGACTCCTTCATTATGGAATAATTTCTGAGTGATTTAATGACTCACTCGCGGCCACCTACTGGCGTACTTTAATATTTAAAGTATCATTTCAATATTATTTATAATTTGTATTATTTATGCAAAGGTTAATATAAAAATTTATTTGTAAAAATTCTTTCTGTAATATCTATTCAATGCTTTTCTCATTTATCACAATAATAGTGATGTTTATTCTCCGTCCAAATTGATTGCACATCATCTAATTAATGAATTTCTGTTAATAACCCTGATCTGTGCTTCAGGTGCGTTTCGTGAACGGCACCCATTGACTTCTGTGCTACAGGAAGAAATACTATGGAAGTGAATGGGTACCATCAACCGTTTGGTGTTTAAAGCATCATCTTTTTAGCGTTCAGCAGAAGACAGAAACTCGTACAAAACATATATAATTTTTACATTTTATTTAAAAAAATAAATATGTAAAATAAGCACACACAGTTAAACTTTTATTCCTAACTAATAATTCATTCCCAAAGCAACCAACTATGTGTCATTGTTGTTAACTAAGACTGAAACTACTAAAAACAGTTTTCTGTAATTGAATTAAAGCTTTTTTTTTTTTTCAAAAAAGTTGAAATGCTAAAATTATTAAAACTGACATAAACATTAAAAAAATTTAATAAAACTAATTCCTAAACTTCAAACTGCAATCTTGTCAATCTGAGTAAGTGCTGTAACAGTTTATAAAGACCTTGATGTTGTTTGGACACCGTGTGTGTGTGTGTGTGTGTGTGTGTGTGTGTGTGTGTGTGTGTGTGTGTCCACCTGGATGTTCCCTAACCGCTATGAACTCTCGAACTGACTCAAATGATTCGCGATCCCGCTACGAACTCTCGAAATGACTCAAATGATTCGCGATCCCGCTTTGAACTCCCGAACTGACTCAAATGATTTGCGAACCCGCTACGAACTCCCAAAGTATGGTTTAGTTTAGCAATTTCACACCAGCAGCACTGTTTCACAGCTGAGAAACACACAGCGGTGATTCATTACTGAATTAATCTACAGCTTTGAAAGAATCAGTCAGTGATTCAGTGACTCCTTCATTACAATAATTTCTGAGTGATTTAATGACTCACTCGCGGCCACCTACTGGCGCAGTTTCATATTTAAAGTATCATTTCAATATTATTTATAATTTGTATTATTTATGCAAAGGTTAATATAAAAATGTATTTGTAAAAATTCTTTCTGTAATGTCTATTCAATGCTTTTCTCATTTATCACAATAATAGTGATGTTTATTCTCCGTCCAAATTGATTGCACATCATCTAATTAATGAATTTCTGTTAATAACCCTGATCTGTGCTTCAGGTGCGTTTCGTGAAGCCGGTGTATCCGGGACAGTCTCTGTGTGTGTGTGTGTGTGTGTGTGTGTCCACCTGGATGGCCTACTTTAAAGAAGAAAAAAAATGAAAAACTATCAACACTTTAAAAGTATTTTTAAGATGTTTAAAAATGTTTGCTGCATTGTTAAAAAAAACACTTGTATAAGATTGCGTTTTGACTTTTGAGAGTTAAAAAAAAAAAAAAAAAACTAAGTCCAAAAACAAATTAATGTAACCTGAAGCTGAAGCCTACCTCTCTCATTCGGCACGAATCAAAATGTTTCCATGTTCCCGACGTATCGGGATGCTAAAATGTTATTTAATATAAAGAATATAGAATAATAGTAAATATATAATAAGTAACGCTATATGCGTCCCGACAGTCGGACTCCAAATTTCATTCAATAATTATTTTTAGGTTAATAGCAAATGAAAACTGTTCAGCTTCTGGGAAATTTGTGAAGCTCCGCTAGGCTATTTTAGTTCCCCTCACACCACAACAAAATAATTTCAATTAACAGTATTTAGAAAAGAACAAGGATTATAAATATAAGAAGCTATAGCAATATTAACGACAAACCAAAAGTAATTAATTTAGACTAAAACGAAACCGAAACCACCGTTGGGTTTCTCATTCGACACAAAATCAAAGTTTTCAACAAATGATTATAAAAAAATAGCCTAATGTTTGTAAACATTTTGTGTCTGCATTATGTCTATTTCTTAATGAAATTATTTTTCTCTAAAAAACTCTATAAAAGTTTCTCTCTCTCTCTATATATATCTCTATATATATATATATATATCTCTATATATATCTCTCTCTCTATATATATATATATATATAACCTTTTTAAATATTTTGATAATTTACTGAAAATAAATAAATGACTTTTAAAACCGTTTGACTGATTATTAATCGGTCAAAATCAGCTGATCTGAGTTTGCTGCACTCAGAAACCGGTGACTGTGAACGAATCAGCTTGTACGAGCTTTTGCCATCGTTAAATCTTTCTCAGACGTTTCCATATGTCGAAATTGGTTAGCGCATCTATCTGTGCATGATGATGTCCAATGACTCTGGCGAGCGGAGCTTCTCAGAGTTGGGAATAATCAAAGGAGAGCTGCGGTCCTCGGTTGGGCAGGAAAGGCTAAGTATGCTGGCGCTTGAGTGTAGAGACCTGCGCGGGATGGATTTTTCTGTCCCGCTCCCGCAAGATTTTATACCGCTCCCGCAAAAATATGTTATTTTCTACCGCTCCCGCCCGCGAACGATCAAGTTTCGTCCCGCTACCGCCTGCAAAATCCCGCGGGTAAAGTATAAGTTTTTTTTAAATGCATTGCATATTCTGCCTGGTACTCTGTTATTTTTTCAATTGCTCCCCTGTTGAATAAAAAGAAACAAATGTTTCGATTTATTTGCGTTTAATTAAATGGATCAAAGGAACATGGAACTTAAAACATAGAACACGGAAATACATTAAAAAAGTAAGAAATGTAAATAAAAAAAATACATATTAGGCTATGTATTATAGCCTAATCAATCAATCAATCAATCAATCACCTTTATTTATATAGTGCTTTAAACAAAATACATTGCGCCAAAGCACTGAACAACATTCATTTGGAAAACAGTGTCTCAATAATGCAAAATGATAGTTAAAGGCAGTTCATCATTGAATTCATTGATGTCATCTCTGTTCAGTTGAAATAGTGTCTGTTTTAATTTGCAATCAAGTCAACGATATCGCTGTAGATGAAGTGACCCCAACTAAGCAAGCCAGAGGCGACAGCGGCAAGGAACCGAAACTCCATCGGTGACAGAATGGAGAAAAAAACCTTGGGAGAAACCAGGCTCAGTTGGGGGGCCAGTTCTCCTCTGACCAGACGAAACCAGTAGTTCAATTCCAGACAGCAGCAAAGTCAGATTGTGCAGAAGAATCATCTGTTTCCTGTGGTCTTGTCCTGGTGGTCCTCTGAGACAAGGTGAATTATATAATAATAATAAACCTGGATTTATTTCATGTTCAAAGGAAAATTAGCCTATATGCTTAAGAATGCCTTATTTTCCTCAAACATTAAACAAACAAAAAATACAAAATAGACCAATTTTAAACATTTAGCCAAATAAATAAATAATTAAAAATAAACGGAATTTAAAAAAAACGACTACGACTAACTACTAATGTAGTCCTTGCAGGAATAGCATGTCATTCACTAATGAGGGCTTCAGATTAATCCGTCTCTGCCCACTTATGCGACCGCAATTACTGAAAGCCCTCTCCAGTGGTGCGCTGGGAGCTGAATGGAGAGTAACCCACATGGCGTGTTACTTTGCTTAATCTCGGAAACTCTTGAAATCGCCTTTTCCACCACTGGATCTCTCGCTATTTCGGAATAGAATTACACGTCGCTGTCCATGGTTTAATCAGCATCCTCCCATTCCGCAAAGTCTATTTTGTTTTATTTAAGTCTATTATAAATAAAGGTTTATCTGTTTTTAGTAATTTTATTTTGCTAGATATTTCCACTTTGCGGGAGTCCCGCCAATAACTTTATTTTCCCGCATCCCGCACACAATAATATCTTGCCGCCAGCGTCCGCATTCACCAATCAAATATTGTCCCGCGACGCACTCGGTTGGGCTGGGTCCCGCGGTACTCCCAGGTCTCTACTTGAGTGTAGAATGCACATGCCCCAACGCCTGGAAAAAAATAGGCCCTTTTTGCGCTGCGTCATCAGGCCCAATTTGGTCTTAATCCGGCCCTGAAGAAGGTGCATTGCCATTGAGACTTGACTGAGTGCACAGCTGAGCGGACATTTCACTCGCTGGATTCAGAGTCACATTTGCTATGCTGTACTGCTGGAATTCGTGATTGGTTGACAGCAATTTTCAAATATTAAACGGAACGATAAAATAACGTTATTAACCGGTTAATGTCCATTTAAAATTTTCGATTCTGTTCGGAACTAAAAAAAAAAAATCAACATTCTAGAAGAGCTCCTGGGGTGCAAACATATTTTCTTCATTCACGCATAAATCTAATTTTAGCAATGTTCAATTATATTATTGAAAGGCATCATGATTTTGATGTTTAAATGCTGAAAACAGACTCCTGATTTAATGACATTTTTCATTACAGAAATTACTCCTATTTTTCCAGAAATGAAAATTATTAATTAAACATTAACTTTATTTTACAATATATTCAAATCTATATAGTAAAAATCTAATTTTGCAATCTGTTATTACAGTTTTTTTTTACCCTTTAAAATCCAATATGAGTTTATATTAGTTTGATTTTGTCAACTATCTTCGTGTGAGTTGTAAGGTGTCAGGTCCAGTGTTGGGAAGGTTACTTTGGAAATTACAAATTACCTTATTTAAAATGTAATATGTAGTGTCACTGTTTCAAGTGACTTTGAGTAATGTAACTGATTACATTTGATTATTTTTTTGATTACTTTTCTAAATTTATATTGTTTTCAAAATTTGATTATTTTGAATCATTTAAAGCAGACCGGGTTAATGATACAGTGGTACTCAACACTGATTACTCTCAGATTTCAGAATCCTTCGAGATAGGACTTTAGCAGCTCTTTTTATTTTGCAATCTTTTTAGGCTAAATACAGATTTAAAATCATAAGATATAGTTTAATAGCTATGATACTGTTTTTGAAATCACATCTTTGCATGGCTATGACAGGAAACATTGGCATCTAACAATGCCTTGGAAAAAAGGCAGTTAATCTAAAAATAAAATAAATCAGTAATCATTTATATAAACCAAAATAGGAAATAAAACAGTTACGGAATAAGCATGTGTCATTCTTTGTCTTCAACTCCAGAAACATTTGTGTCTCATTTTTTAAATATGTATATGTGTGAAAATATGAATGTATGTATGATGTAATGTAACTCCCTTTGTAATCATGAACAATATCATAATTAACTGTAATTTACAGTTTACATTACATTAACAGATTACAGCTACATTTATTTTGCAATTAAATACGTAATTTAGTTAAATGTAACTAGTTACTGCCCAACAATGGTCAGGTCTGATGATAAAAGATAAAGGACTGAATTTTTCAAGTGTTGGAATGGAAATGGCAGATGAGGGACGAAACAGGGACCTTCACAAACTGTCTCAGACGTATGTCCACCGACCATCAGCCAGGGAACGTTGTAAAGCGGAAGTACTGCGGACCTAAGCTGACGCTTGGAACGTCAGAGGGACATCCCATGTAGGCTGGGGAACTGACTCAAATGATTCGCGATCCCTACGAACTCCCGAACTGATTCACATGAATCGCGATCGCCAAACTGACTCAAATGATTCGCGATCCTGCTACGAACTCCCGAACTGATTCACGTGAATCGCGATCGCCAAACTGACTCAAATGATTCGCGATCCCGCTACAAACTCCCGAACTGACTCAAATGATTCGCGAACCCGCTCCAAACTCTCAAACGGATTCAAATGATCCGCGAAGCAGCTCCTAACTCTCGAATTGATTCAGATGATTAGCGAACCCCTCTGAACTCTCGAATTGATTAAAATGATTCCCGAACCCGCTCCAAACAAAAAAAGGTCCCAAGGACGTCCCCTAAATGGCCTCTGCTAACATCCCCTGGACATCAGCTTGTAGGGTCTGCTTGACGTTGAGCGGACGTTCGCGAAGATGTCCCCCAGACATTCACTGGACGTTCACAGTATGTGCAGCGGCCTTTCGGGATGTTTAGGGGACTTTCACTTTAAATCCTCTAAATGTGATGATTTTATTGTGCTTTTAAGTTAATCAAAGACAACAGACACGCTGTATGAAGCAATATCCGTTTATTTTAATTGAACAATCGTAAAGTTGCAGGGCTATTTTCGTGTCTGTGTGTTTTGGTGGATGGTGTGTCCGCGTGTCTCTGGTTGTCAGCTGTGGTAAGTCGATGGCATTTCTTCCCATTGTCTTCTAACCTAAAACCACAAAATTAACATATTCAGTAGTGTTATGACTTTATATGCCTAGGACTATCATTTATCCAATGACAAAAGATTTGTAAAGACCGAAATTTAGCGGACATAACATATGCCTTTTTGCCGCTTTTAGGCGTCACAGTGTACATTTTTACCATATGGAAATTAAATATTTAAGTTCTATATCTGCCAATATTATATACGTTTAGTCATTTCAGCTTTACAAGCTAACTTTAGCTTAGAAAGTGTTCACATAGCCTAACGTCAGCAGCCGTGCGGGACAAATTCAGAAAAGGTTTAAAAAAGTAAACTTCATCAAATGTAAGCATTAGGAGATAAACAGTACTTACGGTAGCTATAATGTCTAATAATATAAAAGAATAAATGCCTTTTCGACCAAACAAAAGCGAAAATTCAAGGCCGTGTCTGAGGAAATCACCTGATGACCATTAACTGTCACTAGCGGCTGAGCGTTGCCATGGATACATGCGCGTGCCCTAAAGTGACGTCATTCGGGCATGTGCTCATTTGATCGACAGCTGCTTGGATCCTATCTCCAGAGTGGCTATATTACTTTTTTTATATGAGCTCTATGTAGTATAGCAGTCTTAAATGCAATAACTAAAATAATTTATTTCCTAAATAACTTTTCTTGTGGGCTTGCCAACATTTTATACAATACAAGTTTATTTATATAGCACAAACAAACAGTTTAATACGTAAATTAAAATAATTAATTAATTTGTCTTACCCGTGTTATTTTTCACTTTCTTTTCTTCATGTTTTCCTTGGCATTCACTCTATAACATTCTAGTAGAGCTCCTGGGATGCAAACATATTTTCTTCATTCATGCATAAACCTAATTGTAGCTGTGTTCAATTATATTATTGAAAGGCATCATGATTTTGATGTTTAAATGCTGAAAACAGACTCCTGATTTAATGATATTTTTCATTACAGAAGTTACTCCTATTTTCTTTTTCCAGAAATGAAAATTATTAATTACACATCAACTTTATTTTACAATGGATTCAAATCTATATAGTAAAAAAAAAAATCAATCTGTAAATCAAAAATATTTTTTCTTCATTTTGCAATCTGTTATTACAGTTTTTTTTTATTTTTAGGATTTTATTTTAGTCAAAAATACCCTTTAAAATCCAATATGAGTTTATATTAGTTTGATTTTGTCAACTATCTTCGTGTGCGTTGTAAGGTGTCAGGTCCAGTGTTGGGAAGGTTACTTTGGAAATTACAAATTACCTTATTTAAAATGTTTTATGTAGTGTCACTGTTTCAAGAGACTTTGAGTAATGTAACTGATTACATTTGATTACTTTTTGATTACTTTTCTAAATTTCTATTGTTTTCAAATTTTGATTATTTTGAATCATTTAAAGCAGGCAGGGTTAATGATACAGTGGTACTCAACACTGATTACTCTCAGATTTCAGAATCCTTCTTCGAGATAGGACTTTAGCAGCTCTTTTTATTTTGCAATCTTTTTAGGCTAAATACAGATTTAAAATCATAAGATATAGTTTAATAGCTATGATACTGTTTTTGAAATCAAATCTTTGCATAGCTATGACAGGAAACATTGGCATCTAACAATGCCTTGGAAAAAAGGCAGTTAATCTAAAAATAAAATAAATTAATAAATCAATAATCATTTACATAAACCAAAATAGGAAATAAAACAGTTATGGAAGAAGCAGATATCATATTCTTTGTCTTCAACTCCGGAAACATTGGTGTCTCATATTTTAAATATGTATACGTGTGAAAATATTCAAATGTAAATCCTCCGAACATCCGCCAGCTAACGTCAAAAAGCGAACCAAGTCCGAACGTCTGCCGAATGTCAGCCAGCGAACTTTATAAAGTGGAAGTACTGCGGACCTAAGCAGACGTTCGGAATGTCCCGGGACATCCCCTGTTGGCTGGGGAACTGACTCAAATGATTCGCGATTCAGCTCCGAACTCCCAAACTGACTCAAATGATTCGCCATCCCCAAACTGACTCAAATGATTCGCGAACCCGCTCCAAACTCTCGAACTGATTCAAATGATCCGCGAACCCGCTTCGAACTCTCGAATTGATTCAAATGATTCGCGAACCCGCTCCGAACTCTCGAATTGATTCAAATGATCCGCGAACCGGCTCCGAACTCTCGAATTGATTCAAATGATTCGCGAACCGCTCTGAACAAAAAAAGGTCCCAGGGACGTCCCCTAAATGGCCTCCCCAGACATCAGCATGTAGGGTCTGCTTGACGTTGAGCGGAGGTTAACGAAGATGTCCCCCGGACATTCACGGGGTTCACTTGAAGTGCAGCGGCCATTCGGGATGTTTAGGGGACTTTCGCTTTAAATCCTCTAAATGTCATTTTATTGTACTTTTAAGCTAATCAAAGACAACAGACACGCATGTATGAAGCAAAATACGTTTATTTTAATTGAACAATCGTAAAGTTGCAGGGCTATTTTCGTGTCTGTGTGTTTTGGTGGATGGTGTGTCCGCGTGTCTCTGGTTGTCAGCTGTGGTAAGTCGATGGCATTTCTTCCCATTGTCTTCTAACCTAAAACAACAAAATGATCATATTCAGTAGTGTTATGACTTTATATATCAAGGGCCAAAATTTTGCGGACATAATGAATGCCTTTTTGCCGCCTTTAGGCGTCTCAGTGTGTATTTTTACTATATGGAAATTAAATATTTAAGTTAAATATCTGCCAGTATTACTTAATCATTTCGTCTTTACAAGCTAACTTTAGCTTAGAAAGTGTTCACATAGCCTAACGTCAGCAGCTGCGCAGAACAACTTCAGAAAAGGTTTAAAAAGGTAAACTTCTTCAAATGTAAGCAACAGGGCTTGAAAACGAAAAAAAATTCATTTGGTTCACTCCGAGCAGAATCCATATTTTAACAGTTCTGTTCTGCCTTCCTCTGATATTATTACCGTTCCAAAACCAGTTCGGGAGGAAAAAATACCGGTCAATAACGTTGTTTTTTTTTAAACAATATTATTTGCCTATAATTTGCGTAATAATAATAATTTAATAAAAATAATAAAGTATAGCGTTTTCCTTACTCAAAAAAGGAGAAAATACAGATCTAACGATTACAGTTTACAGCTTGCACCAGATTTTCTCCAAATGTAAGCTAGGCCTACTTTAAAGAAGAAAAAAAATGAAAAACTATCAACACTTTAAAAGTATTTTTAAGATGTTTAAAAATGTTTGCTGCATTGTTAAAAAAAAACACTTGTATAAATTGCGTTTTGACTTTTGTGAGTTAAAAAAAAAAAAAAAAAACTAATTCCAAAAACAAATTAATGTAACCTGAAGCTGAAGCCTACCTCTCTCATTCAGCACGAATCCAAATGTTTCCATGTTCCCGACGTATCGGGGTGCTAAAATGTTATTTAATATAAAGAATATAGAATAATAGTAAATGTATAATAAGTAACGCTATATGCGTCCCGACAGTCGGACTCCAAATTTCATTCAATAATTATTTTGAGGTTAATAGCAAATGAAAACTGTTCAGCTTCTGGGAAATTTGTGAAGCTCCTCTAGGCTATTTTAGTTCCCCTCACACCACAACAAAATAATTTCAATTAACAGTATTTAGAAAAGAACAAGGATTATAAATATAAGAAGCTATAGCAATATTAACGACAAACCAAAAGTAATTAATTTAGACTAAAACGAAACCGAAACCAACGTTGGGTTTCTCATTCGACACAAAATCAAAGTTTTCGTAATCGCCATGTATTTGAATAACAAATGATTATAAAAAAATAGCCTAATGTTTGTAAACATTTTGTGTCTGCATTATGTCTATTTCTTAATGAAATTATTATTTTTCTCTAAAAAACTTTATACAAGTTTCTCTCTCTCTCTCTCTATAATATATATATATATATATAACCTTTTTAAATATTTTGATAATTTACTGAAAATAAATAAATGACTTTTAAAACCGTTTAACTGATTATTAATCGGTCAAAATCAGCTGATCTGAGTTTGCTGCACTCAGAAACCGGTGACTGTGAACGAATCAGCTTGTACGAGCTTTTGCCATCGTTAAATCTTTCTCAGACGTTTCCATATGTCGAAATTGGTTAGCGCATCTATCTGTGCATGATGATGTCCAATGACTCTGGCGAGCGGAGCTTCTCAGAGTTGGGAATAATCAAAGGAGAGCTGCGGTCCTCGGTTGGGCAGGAAAGGCTAAGTATGCTGGCGCTTGAGTGTAGAGACCTGCGCGGGATGGATTTTTCTGTCCCGCTCCCGCAAGATTTTATACCGCTCCCGCAAAAATATGTTATTTTCTACCGCTCCCGCCCGCGAACGATCAAGTTTCGTCCCGCTACCGCCTGCAAAATCCCGCGGGTAAAGTATAAGTTTTTTTTAAATGCATTGCATATTCTGCCTGGTACTCTGTTATTTTTTCAATTGCTCCCCTGTTGAATAAAAAGAAACAAATGTTTCGATTTATTTGAGTTTAATTAAATGGATCAAAGGAACATGGAACTTAAAACATAGAACACGGAAATACATTAAAAAAGTAAGAAATGTAAATAAAAAAAATACATATTAGGCTATGTATTATAGCCTAATGAATTATATAATAACAATAAACCTGGATTTATTTCATGTTCAAAGGAAAATTAGCCTATATGCTTAAGAATGCCTTATTTTCCTCAAACATTAAACAAACAAAAAATACAAAATAGACCAATTTTAAACATTTAGCCAAATAAATAAATAATTAAAAATAAACGGAATTTAAAAAAAACGACTACGACTAACTACTAATGTAGTCCTTGCAGGAATAGCATGTCATTCACTAATGAGGGCTTCAGATTAATCCGTCTCTGCCCACTTATGCGACCGCAATTACTGAAAGCCCTCTCCAGTGGTGCGCTGGGAGCTGAATGGAGAGTAACCCACATGGCGTGTTACTTTGCTTAATCTCGGAAACTCTTGAAATCACCTTTTCCACCACTGGATCTCTCGCTATTTCGGAATGGAATTACACGTCGCTGTCCATGGTTTAATCAGCATCCTCCCATTCCGCAAAGTCTATTTTGTTTTATTTAAGTCTATTATAAATAAAGGTTTATCTGTTTTTAGTAATTTTATTTTGCTAGATATTTCCACTTTGCGGGAGTCCCGCCAATAACTTTATTTTCCCGCATCCCGCACACAATAATATCTTGCCGCCAGCGTCCGCATTCACCAATCAAATATTGTCCCGCGACGCACTCGGTTGGGCTGGGTCCCGCGGTACTCCCAGGTCTCTACTTGAGTGTAGAATGCACATGCCCCAACGCCTGGAAAAAAATAGGCCCTTTTTGCGCTGCGTCATCAGGCCCAATTTGGTCTTAATCCGGCCCTGAAGAAGGTGCATTGCCATTGAGACTTGACTGAGTGCACAGCTGAGCGGACATTTCACTCGCTGGATTCAGAGTCACATTTGCTATGCTGTACTGCTGGAATTCGTGATTGGTTGACAGCAATTTTCAAATATTAAACGGAACGATAAAATAACGTTATTAACCGGTTAATGTCCATTTAAAATTTTCGATTCTGTTCGGAACTAAAAAAAAAAATCAACATTCTAGAAGAGCTCCTGGGGTGCAAACATATTTTCTTCATTCACGCATAAATCTAATTTTAGCAATGTTCAATTATATTATTGAAAGGCATCATGATTTTGATGTTTAAATGCTGAAAACAGACTCCTGATTTAATGACATTTTTCATTACAGAAATTACTCCTATTTTTCCAGAAATGAAAATTATTAATTAAACATTAACTTTATTTTACAATATATTCAAATCTATATAGTAAAAATCTAATTTTGCAATCTGTTATTACAGTTTTTTTTTACCCTTTAAAATCCAATATGAGTTTATATTAGTTTGATTTTGTCAACTATCTTCGTGTGAGTTGTAAGGTGTCAGGTCCAGTGTTGGGAAGGTTACTTTGGAAATTACAAATTACCTTATTTAAAATGTAATATGTAGTGTCACTGTTTCAAGAGACTTTGAGTAATGTAACTGATTACATTTGATTACTTTTTGATTACTTTTCTAAATTTCTATTGTTTTCAAATTTTGATTATTTTGAATCATTTAAAGCAGGCAGGGTTAATGATACAGTGGTACTCAACACTGATTACTCTCAGATTTCAGAATCCTTCTTCGAGATAGGACTTTAGCAGCTCTTTTTACTTTGCAATCTTTTTTTAGGTTAAATACAGATTTAAAATCATAAGATATAGTTTAATAGCTATGATACTGTTTTTGAAATCAAATCTTTGCATAGCTATGACAGGAAACATTGGCATCTAACAATGCCTTGGAAAAAAAGGCAGTTAATCTAAAAATAAAATAAATTAATAAATCAATAATCATTTACATAAAACAAAATAGGAAATAAAACAGTTATGGAAGAAGCAGATATCATATTCTTTGTCTTCAACTCCGGAAACATTGGTGTCTCATATTTTAAATATGTATATGTGTGAAAATATTCAAATGTAAATCCTCCGAACATCCGCCAGCAAACGTCAAAAAGCGGACCAAGTCCGAACGTCTGCCGAATGTCAGCCAGCGAACTTTATAAAGCGGAAGTACTGCGGACCTAAGCAGAGGTTCGGAATGTCCCGGGACATCCCCTGTTGGCTGGGGAACTGACTCAAATGATTCGCGATTCCGCTCCGAACTCCCAAACTGACTCAAATGATTCGCGATCCCCAAACTGACTCAAATGATTCGCGAACCCGCTCCAAACTCTCGAACTGATTCAAATGATCCGCGAACCCGCTCCGAACTCTCGAATTGATTCAAATGATTCGCGAACCCGCTCTGGGCTGCGTTTCCCAAAAGCATCGTAAGCCTAAGTTGATCGTAAAAACGATCGTACGATTGATCTTAATATTACGGTCTGTTTCCCAAAAGCATCGTAGCTTAAGAAGCACTTGAAAATCTTCGTAGATCTACGAGTGCTCTGGAGTAATCGTACATCCCCAAGTGCATTGTAAGAAGACAGATTTATGAGGACACCTGCAGGACAACCGGCAGATTACACTTTTATCTAGATTTAACACACAGCAACGCCAGTTATATAATAATATTTTGATTGTACTTTATTGTACACTTTATTGTACACTTTATTGTACTCGTTTTTTGTTTACATGAATTTATAAATGAAATAAATAAAAAGGGGAAAACAAGATAAAAAAAAAACACATCTTTGTTTTTCTCTATCTCCTCTAAGAGGACATTAATTTCATCCTTTTGAAAGGTATCTTTTCTTGTTTTTGTTTTTTTTGTTCAGCCATTTTGTCAGTGTCTCCGCCTGTATGTATGTGCTTTATATAGACTTGATTGTATTGATTGGTAATCCAAAACAGATGACAATTATTAGGGTTATACGTTCAGAATACGATTCCATATAAGGTTACATTTTAGCACTTCGCGAATGGACAGCGACTCGTAAGTAGCACGTAGAGCGCGTTCTCGCGCGTTCATGTTAAGTGCATTTTTGGGAAACGCTCGTGGAATTGCTGCGAGCGTTCGTAAGTTTGCACGTAGAAAACGCTCTTAAGAGCTAAGATACATCGTTATCGGGAAACCCGGCCCTGAACTCTCGAATTGATTCAAATGATCCGCGAACCCGCTCCGAACTCTCGAAGTGATTCAAATGATCCGCGAACCCGCTCCGAACTCTCGAATTGATTCAAATGATCCGCGAACCCGCTCCGAACTCTCGAAGTGATTCAAATGATCCGCGAACCCGCTCCGAACTCTCGAAGTGATTCAAATGATCCGCGAACCCGCTCCGAACTCTCGAAGTGATTCAAATGATCCGCGAACCCGCTCCGAACTCTCGAAGTGTTTCAAATGATCCGCGAACCCGCTCCGAACTCTCGAATTGATTCAAATGATCCGCGAACCCGCTCCGAACTCTCGAAGTGATTCAAATGATCCGCAAACCCGCTCCGAACTCTCGAAGTGATTCAAATGATTCGAGAACCCGCTCCAAACAAAAAAAGGTCCCAAGGACGTCCCCTAAATGGCCTCCCCAGACATCAGCATGTAGGGTCTGCTTGACGTTGAGCGGAGGTTAACGAAGATGTCCCCCGGACATTCAGGGGGTTCACTTGAAGTGCAGCGGCCATTCGGGATGTTTAGGGGACTTTCGCTTTAAATCCTCTAAATATCATTTTATTGTACTTTTAAGCTAATCAAAGACAACAGACAGGCATGTATGAAGCAAAATACGTTTATTTTAATTGAACAATCGTAAAGTTGCAGGGCTATTTTCGTGTCTGTGTGTTTTGGTGGATGGTGTCCGCGCTCTGGTTGTCAGCTGTGGTAAGTCGATGGCATTTCTTCCCATTGTCTTCTAACCTAAAACAACAAAATTATCATATTCAGTAGTGTTATGACTTTATATATCAAGGGCCAAAATTTTGCGGACATAATGAATGCCTTTTTGCCGCCTTTAGGCATCTCAGTGTGTATTTTTACTATATGGAAATTAAATGTTTAAGTTAAATATCTGCCAGTATTACTTAATCATTTCATCAGTGTTGGACAGTAACGGAGTAGCTTTACTTCGTTACTGTACTTAAGTACATTTTTCAAGTATCTGTACTTTACTGGAGTAGTTTTATTTTTAGCAACTTTTACTTTTACTTCACTACATTCCAAAGCAAAAAATCGTACTTTTTACTTCACTACATTTCATAAAACATATCGTTACTCACTATAATATATCACGTGCTCCGACACGCAGAAGCGGTGTCTGATTCATCATGAACGAACTGAATCTTTTCAAAATAAACTTTTAAATCGGATCGCGAATCACATCAAACGATTCGTTTACGAATTAGAATGATCCGATTGCAGCTGTTCTGGTGTCGACCACTCACTGATTCAAATGAACCGTTTAGTGCGAGACTGCGAGTCCCCAGAAGTAAGAACCGGGAGATCTTGTGAGCGCGCGTGCGTCTGACGTTGCTAAAAGTAAGTTATTAATGTCGAAATTTTGGATTAATTATTGTAACTGAATATCATATTTAGGTCAAAACTGTCAGTTGTTTGGGGACTTAATCCGTTGTAAACAGTGATCTATTTAAGCCCACTGAAATGCTCGAGTGCAGACGATGCAGACACATAAATTTTAGGTAAAAAAAAAAAAAAAAAAAACTACAACAAAAAACCCCATAAAATAACACAGATTAAATACAATAACTCATGCACGTTCAAATTCACCGCTGCAGTAATGTTAACAGTTTTATTAAAATGTCCTATGTGACGTCTGTTTTTATATTGTTTATCGAAAGTAACGTTATACATATGTATATTGTTTGGATTAACTAGACGAGTAGACAGACATGAAGGTTCATCGTATCAGATTATAGATTATATAGATTACATAATATAGATTACATCTGGTTAGAAAAGAAAGGATGTGATGTTCAGAACATGGTAACTACAGTAATTATCAGTGGGAAGAGATGCACCCCGTTTGGCTAGGGGTGTTTTTAAACCACAGACAAGATTTGAGAAGGAAAAAATCATTATGAATTTTTTTTTATTATTTTTTTTCCTTAAAATGTTCTTCCTAACTTCAGGCCTTATTATCATGTCATATATACAGTACAGACCAAAAGTTTGGACACACCTTCTCATTCAAAGAGTTTTCTTTATTTTCATGACTATGAAAATAGTAGATTCACGCTGAAGGCATCAAAACTATGAATATACACATGTGGATTATATATGGAATTATATACATAACAAAAAAGTGTGAAACAACTGAAAATATGTCATATTGTAGGTTCTTCAAAGTAGCCACCTTTAGCTTTGATTACTGCTTTGCACACTCTTGGCATTCTCTTGATGAGCTTCAAGAGCTAGTCACCTGAAATGGTCTTCCAACAGTCTTGAAGGAGTTCCCCGAGAGATGCTTAGCTCTTGTTGGCCCTTTTGCCTTCTGTCTGCGGTCCAGCTCACCCCTAAACCATCTGGATTGGGTTCAGGTCTGGTGACTGGAGGCCAGGTCATCTGGAGCAGCACCCCATCACTCTCCTTCTTGGTCAAATAGCCCTTGATGCCTTCAGTGTGACTCTACAATTTTCATATTCATGAAAATAAAGAAAACTCTTTGAATGAGAAGGTGTGTCCAAACTTTTGGTCTGTGCTGTAACTTTGATGTTCTGTAAAACAACTAACTTTAAAATACTGTTTTCTTACTGGTGAAGATCAGATGGTCATCTCTGTTTTCTCTCGGGGACAATCACAGTGTAAGCTTCACAGTGAACATTACTCTCATCAGCGTAGTCCATATCAACAACAAAAATATATCTTGACTCCATATAGTGGTTATTTTGAAAAAGATCCAAGGTATTTTGAGCAGTAGGATTATAAAAAATGTGCTAAAATTAAATTAAATTAAGTAGCCTATATAAAATTGCAAACATCTATCTTGCAGTACTTTTTTACTTAAGTACATAAAAAATTGAGTACCTTTGTACTTTCACTTAAGTAAAATTGAAAAAGGAGTACTTTTACTTTTACTGGAGTAATATTTTACCATATGTATCTGTACTTTTACTCAAGTACTTGATTTGTGTACTTCGTCCACCACTGCATTTCATCTTTACAAGCTAACTTTAGCTTAGAAAGTGTTAACATAGCCTAACGTCAGCAGCTGCGCGGAACAACTTCAGAAAAGGTTTAAAAAGGTAAACTTCTTCAAATGTAAGCAACAGGGCTTGAAAACGAAAAAAAATACATTTGGTTCACTCCGAGCAGAATCCATATTTTAACGGTTCTGTTCTGCCTTCCTCTGATATTATTACCGTTCCAAAACCAGTTAGGGAGGAAAAAATACCGGTCAATAACGTTGTTTTTTTTTAACAATATTATTTGCCTATAATTTGCGTAATAATAATAATTTAATAAAAATAATAAAGTATAGCGTTTTCCTTACTCAAAAAAGGAGAAAATACAGATCTAACGATTACAGTTTACAGCTTGCACCAGATTTTCTCCAAATGTAAGCTAGGCCTACTTTAAAGAAGAAAAAAAATGAAAAAAACAAAAAACCTAAGTCCAAAAACAAATTGATGTAACCTGAAGCTGAAGCCTACCTCTCTCATTCGGCACGAATCCAAATGTTTCCATGTTCCCGACGTATCGGGATGCTAAAATGTTATTTAATATAAAGAATATAGAATAATAGTAAATGTATAATAAGTAACGCTATATGCGTCCCGACAGTCGGACTCCAAATTTCATTCAATAATTATTTTGAGGTTAATAGCAAATGAAAACTGTTCAGCTTCTGGGAAATTTGTGAAGCTCCGCTAGGCTATTTTAGTTCCCCTCACACCACAACAAAATAATTTCAATTAACAGTATTTAGAAAAGAACAAGGATTATAAATATAAGAAGCTATAGCAATATTAACGACAAACCAAAAGTAATTAATTTAGACTAAAACGAAACCGAAACCAACGTTGGGTTTCTCATTCGACACAAAATCAAAGTTTTCGTAATCGCCATGTATTTGAATAACAAATGATTATAAAAAAAATAGCCTAATGTTTGTAAACATTTTGTGTCTGCATTAAACTCTATACAAGTTTCTCTCTCTCTCTCTCTATAATATATATATATATATATATATATATATATATATATATATATATATATATATATATATATATACCTTTTTAAATATTTTGATAATTTACTGAAAATAAATAAATGACTTTTTAAACCGTTTAACTGATTATTAATCGGTCAAAATCAGCTGATCTGAGTTTGCTGCACTCAGAAACCGGTGACTGTGAACGAATCAGCTTGTACGAGCTTTTGCCATCGTTAAATCTTTCTAGACGTTTCCATATGTCGAAATTGGTTAGCGCATCTATCTGTGCATGATGATGTCCAATGACTCTGGCGAGCGGAGCTTCTCAGAGTTGGGAATAATCAAAGGAGAGCTGCGGTCCTCGGTTGGGCAGGAAAGGCTAAGTATGCTGGCGCTTGAGTGTAGAGACCTGCGCGGGATGGATTTTTCTGTCCCGCTACCGCAAGATTTTATACCGCTCCCGCAAAAATATGTTATTTTCTACCGCTCCCGCCCGCGAACGATCAAGTTTCGTCCCGCTACCGCCTGCAAAATCCCGCGGTTAAAGTATAAGTTTTTTTTAAATGCATTGCATATTCTGCCTGGTACTCTGTTATTTTTTCAATTGCTCCCCTGTTGAATAAAAAGAAACAAATGTTTCGATTTATTTGCGTTTAATTAAATGGATCAAACGAACATGGAACTTAAAACATAGAACACGGAAATACATTAAAAAAGTAAGAAATGTAAATAAAAAAAATACATATTAGGCTATGTATTATAGCCTAATGAATTATATAATAATAATAAACATGGATTTATTTCATGTTCAAAGGAAAATTAGCCTATACGCTTAAGAATGCCTTATTTTCCTCAAACATTAAAAAAACATTTTTCCTCAATAACAAAATAGACCAATTTTAAACATTTAGCCAAATAAATAAATAATTAAAAATAAACGGAATTTTAAAAAAACGACTACGACTAACTACTAATGTAGTCCTTGCAGGAATAGCATGTCATTCACTAATGAGGGCTTCA
This sequence comes from Carassius auratus, assembly GCF_003368295.1. Classification (NCBI taxonomy): domain Eukaryota; kingdom Metazoa; phylum Chordata; class Actinopteri; order Cypriniformes; family Cyprinidae; genus Carassius; species Carassius auratus. Next base: position 19,561 of record NW_020524903.1, on the reverse strand, counting down.
GATTAATCCGTCTCTGCCCACTTATGCGACCGCAATTACTGAAAGCCCTCTCCAGTGGTGCGCTGGGAGCTGAATGGAGAGTAACCCACATGGCGTGTTACTTTGCTTAATCTCGGAAACTCTTGAAATCGCCTTTTCCACCACTGGATCTCTCGCTATTTCGGAATGGAATTACACGTCGCTGTCCATGGTTTAATCAGCATCCTCCCATTCCGCAAAGTCTATTTTGTTTTATTTAAGTCTATTATAAATAAAGTTTTATCTGTTTTTAGTAATTTTATTTTGCTAGATATTTCCACTTTGCAGGAGTCCCGCCAATAACTTTATTTTCCCGCATCCCGCACACAATAATATCTTGCCGCCAGCGTCTGCATTCACCAATCAAATATTGTCCCGCGACGCACTCGGTTGGGCTGGGTCCCGCGGTACTCCCAGGTCTCTACTTGAGTGTAGAATGCACATGCCCCAACGCCTGGAAAAAAATAGGCCCTTTTTGCGCTGCGTCATCAGGCCCAATTTGGTCTTAATCCGGCCCTGAAGAAGGTGCATTGCCATTGAGACTTGACTGAGTGCACAACTGAGCGGACATTTCACTCGCTGGATTCAGAGTCACATTTGCTATGCTGTACTGCTGGAATTCGTGATTGGTTGACAGCAATTTTCAAATATTAAACGGAACGATAAAATAACGTTATTAACCGGTTAATGTCCATTTAAAATTTTCGATTCTGTTCGGAACTAAAAAAAAAAATCAACATTCTAGAAGAGCTCCTGGGGTGCAAACATATTTTCTTCATTCACGCATAAATCTAATTTTAGCAATGTTCAATTATATTATTGAAAGGCATCATGATTTTGATGTTTAAATGCTGAAAACAGACTCATGATTTAATGACATTTTTCATTACAGAAATTACTCCTATTTTTCCAGAAATGAAAATTATTAATTAAACATTAACTTTATTTTACAATATATTCAAATCTATATAGTAAAAATCTAATTTTGCAATCTGTTATTACAGTTTTTTTTTACCCTTTAAAATCCAATATGAGTTTATATTAGTTTGATTTTGTCAACTATCTTCGTGTGAGTTGTAAGGTGTCAGGTCCAGTGTTGGGAAGGTTACTTTGGAAATTACAAATTACCTTATTTAAAATGTAATATGTAGTGTCACTGTTTCAAGTGACTTTGAGTAATGTAACTGATTACATTTGATTATTTTTTTGATTACTTTTCTAAATTTATATTGTTTTCAAAATTTGATTATTTTGAATCATTTAAAGCAGACCGGGTTAATGATACAGTGGTACTCAACACTGATTACTCTCAGATTTCAGAATCCTTCGAGATAGGACTTTAGCAGCTCTTTTTATTTTGCAATCTTTTTAGGCTAAATACAGATTTAAAATCATAATATATAGTTTAATAGCTATGATACTGTTTTTGAAATCACATCTTTGCATGGCTATGACAGGAAACATTGGCATCTAACAATGCCTTGGAAAAAAGGCAGTTAATCTAAAAATAAAATAAATCGGTAATCATTTATATAAACCAAAATAGGAAATAAAACAGTTACGGAATAAGCATGTGTCATTCTTTGTCTTCAACTCCAGAAACATTTGTGTCTCATTTTTTAAATATGTATATGTGTGAAAATATGAATGTATGTATGATGTAATGTAACTCCCTTTGTAATCATGAACAATATCATAATTAACTGTAATTTACAGTTTACATTACATTAACAGATTACAGCTACATTTATTTTGCAATTAAATAAGTAATTTAGTTAAATGTAACTAGTTACTGCCCAACAATGGTCAGGTCTGATGATAAAAGATAAAGGACTGAATTTTTCAAGTGTTGGAATGGAAATGGCAGATGAGGGACGAAACAGGGACCTTCACAAACTGTCTCAGACTTATGTCCGCCAAATGTCAGCCAGGGAACGTTGTAAAGTGGAAGTACTGCGGACCTAAGCTGACGCTTGGAACGTCAGAGGGACATCCCCTGTTGGCTGGGGAACTGACTCAAATGATTCGCGATCCCGCTACGAACTCCCGAACTGATTCACGTGAATCGCGATCGCCAAATTGACTCAAATGATTCGCGAACCCGCTCCAAACTCCCGAACTGACTCAAATGATTCGCGAACCCGCTCCAAACTCTCAAACGGATTCAAATGATCCGCGAAGCAGCTCCTAACTCTCGAATTGATTCAGATGATTAGCGAACCCCTCTGAACTCCCGAATTGATTAAAATGATTCGCGAACCCGCTCCAAACAAAAAAAGGTCCCAAGGACGTCCCCTAAATGGCCTCTGCTAACATCCCCTGGACATCAGCGTGTAGGGTCTGCTTGACGTTGAGCGGACGTTCGCGAAGATGTCCCCCAGACATTCACTGGACGTTCACAGTATGTGCAGCGGCCTTTCGGGATGTTTAGGGGACTTTCACTTTAAATCCTCTAAATGTCATAATTTTATTGTGCTTTTAAGTTAATCAAAGACAACAGACACGCTGTATGAAGCAAAACGTTTATTTTAATTGAACAATAGTAAAGTTGCAGGGCTATTTTCGTGTGTGTGTGTGTGTGTGTTTTGGTGGATGGTGTGTCCGCGTGTCTCTGGTTGTCAGCTGTGGTAAGTCGATGGCATTTCTTCCCATTGTCTTCTAACCTAAAACCACAAAATTAACATATTCAGTAGTGTTATGACTTTATATGCCTAGGACTATCATCTATCCAATGACAAAAGATTTGTAAAGACCGAAATTTAGCGGACATAACATATGCCTTTTTGCCGCTTTTAGGCGTCACAGTGTACATTTTTACCATATGGAAATTAAATATTTAAGTTCTATATCTGCCAATATTATATACGTTTAGTCATTTCAGCTTTACAAGCTAACTTTAGCTTAGAAAGTGTTCACATAGCCTAACGTCAGCAGCAGTGCGGGACAAATTCAGAAAAGGTTTAAAAAAGTAAACTTCATCAAATGTAAGCATTAGGAGATAAACAGTAGGCTACTTACGGTAGCTATAATGTCTAATAATATAAAAGAATAAATGCCTTTTCGACCAAACAAAAGCGAAAACTCAAGGCCGTGTCTGAGGAAATCACCTGATGACCATTAACTGTCACTAGCGGCTGAGCGTTGCCATGGATACATGCGCGTGCCCTAAAGTGACGTCATTCGGGCATGTGCTCATTTGATCGACAGCTGCTTGGATCCTATCTCCAGAGTGGCTATATTACTTTTTTATATGAGCTCTATGTAGTATAGCAGTCTTAAATGCAATAACTAAAATAATTTATTTCCTAAATAACTTTTCTTGTGGGCTTGCCAACATTTTATACAATACAAGTTTATTTATATAGCACAAACAAACAGTTTAATATGTAAATTAAAATAATTAATTTATTTGTCTTACCCGTGTTATTTTTCACTTTCTTTTCTTCATGTTTTCTTTGGCATTCACTCTATAACATTCTAGTAGAGCTCCTGGGATGCAAACATATTTTCTTCATTCATGCATAAACCTAATTGTAGCTGTGTTCAATTATATTATTGAAAGGCATCATGATTTTGATGTTTAAATGCTGAAAACAGACTCCTGATTTAATGACATTTTTCATTACAGAAGTTACTCCTATTTTCTTTTTCCAGAAATGAAAATTATTAATTAAACATCAACTTTATTTTACAATGGATTCAAATCTATATAGTAAAAAAAAAAATCAATCTGTAAATCAAAAATATTTTTTCTTCATTTTGCAATCTGTTATTACATTTTTTTTTATTTTTAGGATTTTATTTTAGTCAAAAATACCCTTTAAAATCCAATATGAGTTTATATTAGTTTGATTTTGTCAACTATCTTCGTGTGAGTTGTAAGGTGTCAGGTCCAGTGTTGGGAAGGTTACTTTGGAAATTACAAATTACCTTATTTAAAATGTAATACGTAGTGTCACTGTTTCAAGAGACTTTGAGTAATGTAACTGATTACATTTGATTACTTTTTGATTACTTTTCTAAATTTCTATTGTTTTCAAATTTTGATTATTTTGAATCATTTAAAGCAGGCAGGGTTAATGATACAGTGGTACTCAACACTGATTACTCTCAGATTTCAGAATCCTTCTTCGAGATAGGACTTTAGCAGCTCTTTTTACTTTGCAATATTTTTTTAGGTTAAATACAGATTTAAAATCATAAGATATAGTTTAATAGCTATGATACTGTTTTTGAAATCAAATCTTTGCATAGCTATGACAGGAAACATTGGCATCTAACAATGCCTTGGAAAAAAAGGCAGTTAATCTAAAAATAAAATAAATTAATAAATCAATAATCATTTACATAAAACAAAATAGGAAATAAAACAGTTATGGAAGAAGCAGATATCATATTCTTTGTCTTCAACTCCGGAAACATTGGTGTCTCATATTTTAAATATGTATACGTGTGAAAATATTCAAATGTAAATCCTCCGAACATCCGCCAGCAAACGTCAAAAAGCGGACCAAGTCCGAACGTCTGCCGAATGTCAGCCAGCGAACTTTATAAAGCGGAAGTACTGCGGACCTAAGCAGAGGTTCGGAATGTCCCGGGACATCCCCTGTTGGCTGGGGAACTGACTCATATGATTCGCGATTCCGCTCCGAACTCCCAAACTGACTCAAATGATTCGCGATCCCCAAACTGACTCAAATGATTCGCGAACCCGCTCCAAACTCTCGAACTGATTCAAATGATCCGCGAACCCGCTCCGAACTCTCGAATTGATTCAAATGATTCGCGAACCCGCTCTGAACTCTCGAATTGATTCAAATGATCCGCGAACCCGCTCCGAACTCTCGAAGTGATTCAAATGATTCGCGAACCCGCTCTGAACTCCCGAACTGATTCACATGAATCGCGATCGCCAAACTGACTCAAATGATTCGCGATCCCGCTACGAACTCCCGAACTGATTCACGTGAATCGCGATCGCCAAATTGACTCAAATGATTCGCGAACCCGCTCCAAACTCCCGAACTGACTCAAATGATTCGCGAACCCGCTCCAAACTCTCAAACGGATTCAAATGATCCGCGAAGCAGCTCCTAACTCTCGAATTGATTCAGATGATTAGCGAACCCCTCTGAACTCTCGAATTGATTAAAATGATTCGCGAACCCGCTCCAAACAAAAAAAGGTCCCAAGGACGTCCCCTAAATGGCCTCTGCTAACATCCCCTGGACATCAGCGTGTAGGGTCTGCTTGACGTTGAGCGGACGTTCGCGAAGATGTCCCCTGGACATTCACTGGACGTTCACAGTATGTGCAGCGGCCTTTCGGGATGTTTAGGGGACTTTCACTTTAAATCCTCTAAATGTGATGATTTTATTGTGCTTTTAAGTTAATCAAAGACAACAGACACGCTGTATGAAGCAATATACGTTTATTTTAATTGAACAATCGTAAAGTTGCAGGGCTATTTTCGTGTGTGTGTGTGTGTGTGTGTGTTTTGGTGGATGGTGTGTCTGCGTGTCTCTGGTTGTCAGCTGTGGTAAGTCGATGGCATTTCTTCCCATTGTCTTCTAAACTAAAACCACAAAATTAACATATTCAGTAGTGTTATGACTTTATATGCCTAGGACTATCATTTATCCAATGACAAAAGATTTGTAAAGACCTAAATTTAGCGGACATAACATATGCCTTTTTGCCGCTTTTAGGCGTCACAGTGTACATTTTTACCATATGGAAATTAAATATTTAAGTTCTATATCTGCCAATATTATATACGTTTAGTCATTTCAGCTTTACAAGCTAACTTTAGCTTAGAAAGTGTTCACATAGCCTAACGTCAGCAGCCGTGCGGGACAAATTCAGAAAAGGTTTAAAAAAGTAAACTTCATCAAATGTAAGCATTAGGAGATAAACAGTACTTACGGTAGCTATAATGTCTAATAATATAAAAGAATAAATGCCTTTTCGACCAAACAAAAGCGAAAATTCAAGGCCGTGTCTGAGGAAATCACCTGATGACCATTAACTGTCACTAGCGGCTGAGCGTTGCCATGGATACATGCGCGTGCCCTAAAGTGACGTCATTCGGGCATGTGCTCATTTGATCGACAGCTGCTTGGATCCTATCTCCAGAGTGGCTATATTACTTTTTTTATATGAGCTCTATGTAGTATAGCAGTCTTAAATGCAATAACTAAAATAATTTATTTCCTAAATAACTTTTCTTGTGGGCTTGCCAACATTTTATACAATACAAGTTTATTTATATAGCACAAACAAACAGTTTAATACGTAAATTAAAATAATTAATTAATTTGTCTTAACCGTGTTATTTTTCACTTTCTTTTCTTCATGTTTTCCTTGGCATTCACTCTATAACATTCTAGTAGAGCTCCTGGGATGCAAACATATTTTCTTCATTCATGCATAAACCTAATTGTAGCTGTGTTCAATTATATTATTGAAAGGCATCATGATTTTGATGTTTAAATGCTGAAAACAGACTCCTGATTTAATGATATTTTTCATTACAGAAGTTACTCCTATTTTCTTTTTCCAGAAATGAAAATTATTAATTAAACATCAACTTTATTTTACAATGGATTCAAATCTATATAGTAAAAAAAAAAATCAATCTGTAAATCAAAAATATTTTTTCTTCATTTTGCAATTTGTTATTACAGTTTTTTTTTATTTTTAGGATTTTATTTTAGTAAAAAATACCCTTTAAAATCCAATATGAGTTTATATTAGTTTGATTTTGTCAACTATCTTCGTGTGCGTTGTAAGGTGTCAGGTCCAGTGTTGGGAAGGTTACTTTGGAAATTACAAATTACCTTATTTTAAATGTTTTATGTAGTGTCACTGTTTCAAGAGACTTTGAGTAATGTAACTGATTACATTTGATTACTTTTTGATTACTTTTCTAAATTTCTATTGTTTTCAAATTTTCATTATTTTGAATCATTTAAAGCAGGCAGGGTTAATGATACAGTGGTACTCAACACTGATTACTCTCAGATTTCAGAATCCTTCTTCGAGATAGGACTTTAGCAGCTCTTTTTACTTTGCAATCTTTTTTAGGTTAAATACAGATTTAAAATCATAAGATATAGTTTAATAGCTATGATACTGTTTTTTAAATCAAATCTTTGCATAGCTATGACAGGAAACATTGGCATCTAACAATGCCTTGGAAAAAAGGCAGTTAATCTAAAAATAAAATAAATTAATAAATCAATAATCATTTACATAAACCAAAATAGGAAATAAAACAGTTATGGAAGAAGCAGATATCATATTCTTTGTCTTCAACTCCGGAAACATTGGTGTCTCATATTTTAAATATGTATACGTGTGAAAATATTCAAATGTAAATCCTCCGAACATCCGCCAGCTAACGTCAAAAAGCGGACCAAGTCCGAACGTCTGCCGAATGTCAGCCAGCGAACTTTATAAAGTGGAAGTACTGCGGACCTAAGCAGACGTTCGGAATGTCCCGGGACATCCCCTGTTGGCTGGGGAACTGACTCAAATGATTCGCGATTCAGCTCCGAACTCCCAAACTGACTCAAATGATTCGCCATCCCCAAACTGACTCAAATGATTCGCGAACCCGCTCCAAACTCTCGAACTGATTCAAATGATCCGCGAACCCGCTTCGAACTCTCGAATTGATTCAAATGATTCGCGAACCCGCTCCGAACTCTCGAATTGATTCAAATGATCCGCGAACCGGCTCCGAACTCTCGAATTGATTCAAATGATTCGCCAACCGCTCTGAACAAAAAAAGGTCCCAGGGACGTCCCCTAAATGGCCTCCCCAGACATCAGCATGTAGGGTCTGCTTGACGTTGAGCGGAGGTTAACGAAGATGTCCCCCGGACATTCACGGGGTTCACTTGACGTGCAGCGGCCATTCGGGATGTTTAGGGGACTTTCGCTTTAAATCCTCTAAATGTCATTTTATTGTACTTTTAAGCTAATCAAAGACAACAGACACACATGTATGAAGCAAAATACGTTTATTTTAATTGAACAATCGTAAAGTTGCAGGGCTATTTTCGTGTCTGTGTGTTTTGGTGGATGGTGTGTCCGCGTGTCTCTGGTTGTCAGCTGTGGTAAGTCGATGGCATTTCTTCCCATTGTCTTCTAACCTAAAACAACAAAATGATCATATTCAGTAGTGTTATGACTTTATATATCAAGGGCCAAAATTTTGCGGACATAATGAATGCCTTTTTGCCGCCTTTAGGCGTCTCAGTGTGTATTTTTACTATATGGAAATTAAATATTTAAGTTAAATATCTGCCAGTATTACTTAATCATTTCATCTTTACAAGCTAACTTTAGCTTAGAAAGTGTTCACATAGCCTAACGTCAGCAGCTGCGCAGAACAACTTCAGAAAAGGTTTAAAAAGGTAAACTTCTTCAAATGTAAGCAACAGGGCTTGAAAACGAAAAAAAAATCATTTGGTTCACTCCGAGCAGAATCCATATTTTAACAGTTCTGTTCTGCCTTCCTCTGATATTATTACCGTTCCAAAACCAGTTCGGGAGGAAAAAATACCGGTCAATAACGTTGTTTTTTTTTAAACAATATTATTTGCCTATAATTTGCGTAATAATAATAATTTAATAAAAATAATAAAGTATAGCGTTTTCCTTACTCAAAAAGGAGAAAATACAGATCTAACGATTACAGTTTACAGCTTGCACCAGATTTTCTCCAAATGTAAGCTAGGCCTACTTTAAAGAAGAAAAAAAAATGAAAAACTATCAACACTTTAAAAGTATTTTTAAGATGTTTAAAAATGTTTGCTGCATTGTTAAAAAAAAACACTTGTATAAATTGCGTTTTGACTTTTGTGAGTTAAAAAAAAAAAAAAAAACTAATTCCAAAAACAAATTAATGTAACCTGAAGCTGAAGCCTACCTCTCTCATTCGGCACGAATCCAAATGTTTCCATGTTCCCGACGTATCGGGGTGCTAAAATGTTATTTAATATAAAGAATATAGAATAATAGTAAATGTATAATAAGTAACGCTATATGCGTCCCGACAGTCGGACTCCAAATTTCATTCAATAATTATTTTGAGGTTAATAGCAAATGAAAACTGTTCAGCTTCTGGGAAATTTGTGAAGCTCCGCTAGGCTATTTTAGTTCCCCTCACACCACAACAAAATAATTTCAATTAACAGTATTTAGAAAAGAACAAGGATTATAAATATAAGAAGCTATAGCAATATTAACGACAAACCAAAAGTAATTAATTTAGACTAAAACGAAACCGAAACCAACGTTGGGTTTCTCATTCGACACAAAATCAAAGTTTTCGTAATCGCCATGTATTTGAATAACAAATGATTATAAAAAAATAGCCTAATGTTTGTAAACATTTTGTGTCTGCATTATGTCTATTTCTTAATGAAATTATTATTTTTCTCTAAAAAACTTTATACAAGTTTCTCTCTCTCTCTCTCTATAATATATATATATATATATATATATATATATATATATATATATATATATATATATATAACCTTTTTAAATATTTTGATAATTTACTGAAAATAAATAAATGACTTTTAAAACCGTTTAACTGATTATTAATCGGTCAAAATCAGCTGATCTGAGTTTGCTGCACTCAGAAACCGGTGACTGTGAACGAATCAGCTTGTACGAGCTTTTGCCATCGTTAAATCTTTCTCAGACGTTTCCATATGTCGAAATTGGTTAGCGCATCTATCTGTGCATGATGATGTCCAATGACTCTGGCGAGCGGAGCTTCTCAGAGTTGGGAATAATCAAAGGAGAGCTGCGGTCCTCGGTTGGGCAGGAAAGGCTAAGTATGCTGGCGCTTGAGTGTAGAGACCTGCGCGGGATGGATTTTTCTGTCCCGCTCCCGCAAGATTTTATACCGCTCCCGCAAAAATATGTTATTTTCTACCGCTCCCGCCCGCGAACGATCAAGTTTCGTCCCGCTACCGCCTGCAAAATCCCGCGGGTAAAGTATAATTTTTTTTAAATGCATTGCATATTCTGCCTGGTACTCTGTTATTTTTTCAATTGCTCCCCTGTTGAATAAAAAGAAACAAATGTTTCGATTTATTTGCGTTTAATTAAATGGATCAAAGGAACATGGAACTTAAAACATAGAACACGGAAATACATTAAAAAAGTAAGAAATGTAAATAAAAAAAATACATATTAGGCTATGTATTATAGCCTAATGAATTATATAATAATAATAAACCTGGATTTATTTCATGTTCAAAGGAAAATTAGCCTATACGCTTAAGAATGCCTTATTTTCCTCAAACATTAAACAAACAACAAAAAAAAAAAAAATAGACCAATTTTAAACATTTAGCCAAATAAATAAATAATTAAAAATAAACGGAATTTAAAAAAAACGACTACGACTAACTACTAATGTAGTCCTTGCAGGAATAGCATGTCATTCACTAATGAGGGCTTCAGATTAATCCGTCTCTGCCCACTTATGCGACCGCAATTACTGAAAGCCCTCTCCAGTGGTGCGCTGGGAGCTGAATGGAGAGTAACCCACATGGCGTGTTACTTTGCTTAATCTCGGAAACTCTTGAAATCGCCTTTTCCACCACTGGATCTCTCGCTATTTCGGAATAGAATTACACGTCGCTGTCCATGGTTTAATCAGCATCCTCCCATTCCGCAAAGTCTATTTTGTTTTATTTAAGTCTATTATAAATAAAGGTTTATCTGTTTTTAGTAATTTTATTTTGCTAGATATTTCCACTTTGCGGGAGTCCCGCCAATAACTTTATTTTCCCGCATCCCGCACACAATAATATCTTGCCGCCAGCGTCCGCATTCACCAATCAAATATTGTCCCGCGACGCACTCGGTTGGGCTGGGTCCCGCGGTACTCCCAGGTCTCTACTTGAGTGTAGAATGCACATGCCCCAACGCCTGGAAAAAAATAGGCCCTTTTTGCGCTGCGTCATCAGGCCCAATTTGGTCTTAATCCGGCCCTGAAGAAGGTGCATTGCCATTGAGACTTGACTGAGTGCACAGCTGAGCGGACATTTCACTCGCTGGATTCAGAGTCACATTTGCTATGCTGTACTGCTGGAATTCGTGATTGGTTGACAGCAATTTTCAAATATTAAACGGAACGATAAAATAGCGTTATTAACCGGTTAATGTCCATTTAAAATTTTCGATTCTGTTCGGAACTAAAAAAAAAAATCAACATTCTAGAAGAGCTCCTGGGGTGCAAACATATTTTCTTCATTCATACATGAATCTAATTTTAGCAATGTTCAATTATATTATTGAAAGGCATCATGATTTTGATGTTTAAATGCTGAAAACAGACTCCTGATTTAATGACATTTTTCATTACAGAAATTACTCCTATTTTTCCAGAAATGAAAATTATTAATTAAACATTAACTTTATTTTACAATATATTCAAATCTATATAGTAAAAATCTAATTTTGCAATCTGTTAATACAGTTTTTTTTTACCCTTTAAAATCCAATATGAGTTTATATTAGTTTGATTTTGTCAACTATCTTCGTGTGAGTTGTAAGGTGTCAGGTCCAGTGTTGGGAAGGTTACTTTGGAAATTACAAATTACCTTATTTAAAATGTAATATGTAGTGTCACTGTTTCAAGTGACTTTGAGTAATGTAACTGATTACATTTGATTATTTTTTTGATTACTTTTCTAAATTTATATTGTTTTCAAAATTTGATTATTTTGAATCATTTAAAGCAGGCAGGGTTAATGATACAGTGGTACTCAACACTGATTACTCTCAGATTTCAGAATCCTTCGAGATAGGACTTTAGCAGCTCTTTTTATTTTGCAATCTTTTTAGGCTAAATACAGATTTAAAATCATAAGATATAGTTTAATAGCTATGATACTGTTTTTGAAATCACATCTTTGCATGGCTATGACAGGAAACATTGGCATCTAACAATGCCTTGGAAAAAAGGCAGTTAATCTAAAAATAAAATAAATCAGTAATCATTTATATAAACCAAAATAGGAAATAAAACAGTTACGGAATAAGCATGTGTCATTCTTTGTCTTCAACTCCAGAAACATTTGTGTCTCATTTTTTAAGTATATGTGTGAAAATATGAATGTATGTATGATGTAATGTAACTCCCTTTGTAATCATGAACAATATCATAATTAACTGTAATTTACAGTTTACATTACATTAACAGATTACAGCTACATTTATTTTGCAATTAAATACGTGATTTAGTTAAATGTAACTAGTTACTGCCCAACAATGGTCAGGTCTGATGATAAAAGATAAAGGACTGAATTTTTCAAGTGTTGGAATGGAAATGGCAGATGAGGGACGAAACAGGAACCTTCACAAACTGTCTCAGACTTATGTCCGCCGAACGTCAGCCAGGGAACGTTGTAAAGTGGAAGTACTGCGGACCTAAGCTGACGCTTGGAACGTCAGAGGGACATCCCCTGTTGGCTGGGGAACTGACTCAAATGATTAGCGATCCCTACGAACTCCCGAACTGATTCACATGAATCGCGATCGCCAAACTGACTCAAATGATTCGCGATCCCGCTCCAAACTCTCAAACGGATTCAAATGATCCGCGAAGCAGCTCCTAACTCTCGAATTGATTCAGATGATTAGCGAACCCCTCTGAACTCTCGAATTGATTAAAATGATTCCCGAACCCGCTCCAAACAAAAAAAGGTCCCAAGGACATCCCCTAAATGGCCTCTGCTAACATCCCCTGGACATCAGCTTGTAGGGTCTGCTTGACGTTGAGCGGACGTTCGCGAAGATGTCCCCCAGACATTCACTGGACGTTCACAGTATGTGCAGCGGCCTTTCGGGATGTTTAGGGGACTTTCACTTTAAATCCTCTAAATGTCATGATTTTATTGTGCTTTTAAGTTAATCAAAGACAACAGACACGCCGTATGAAGCAATATCCGTTTATTTTAATTGAACAATCGTAAAGTTGCAGGGCTATTTTCGTGTCTGTGTGTTTTGGTGGATGGTGTGTCTGCGTGTCTCTGGTTGTCAGCTGTGGTAAGTCGATGGCATTTCTTCCCATTGTCTTCTAACCTAAAACCACAAAATTAACATATTCAGTAGTGTTATGACTTTATATGCCTAGGACTATCATTTATCCAATGACAAAAGATTGGTGTAGCCCTGTACAAAATTTCTATAAATTAGAGTTTAAAAGATCATTAACAGTGTAATTCACACACACATAAAGAAACAAAAGAAAAGTTTATAAATGGAGTTCATAAATAGTTAAAATTGGGTAAAAGGTGTGCTGGTTAAAAGTATAAATATAATATCTAGAGTTTAATAAACAAGACTATTTACAGTTAAAGTTAAATTCATTATAAAAATGTTTTTATGTTTCATTTGAGAGAAAAAGTAGAGAAGAAGTTGTTTATCTGTGTAACCTAATCTGTTACCTGTCACCTGTCAATCATTTAATTCCCGTTTTGCTTTTGGTTGTGTTAGTACTTGAGCCAATAAGAGTAACATCATTGTGTAAGGGGCGGGACTAGTGGGACAGGTTTGTGTGAGGAGTAGTGAGCACGTATGGAAAACGGAGAAGAGACGCTATAATGAGAGCGCTAATGAAGGAGGCATCGTGGTGTGGGAAGCATTAATGTTTTATGAAGGTCGACTACTCGTGGTCCTTACAACAAAAAACTTTGGTGTGACCTGCAAGAGGAGACGGACGTTGGTGAGCGAGAGACTGGTTTTCCAACCGAAGGCCCTGCTGTTTCTGCTTTGCTGTTTCTGTGTGCCCTGCCGTGATCATCTGTGCTGTGCTTCTTCCTTTGCCATTACCACCGCTATTGCCATTACCATCGCTGTACTAACTTAACCTGGATTCGTGAGTACTAACATTCACCTGCACGTGCTTTTTTTTGTTTATGCTCAGTTTCTGAGTGAAGCGGCCATTCCAGTTTTTAGGCCTCACCGCACACAAAGTGTCATCGAACAGGCCTGCAACGGGGTTGGACATTTTTTCAGAGGGAATGAATGATTGTTTAATTTCAATATAACCACAGAAAGGTTTTTTTCCTTTTGGGAAAGTGAAGTTTTCTTTATTGTTTTAGTTTTTTTATTTCATATCTTTTCATGCTTATGTGATTTGTTTTATTTTATTCTAAGATACATTTATCTTTTATTTAATGTTGTAAATAAATACTTGTTAATATTTTTGTAATCAAAATACAGTTGTGGTGGTCTTTATAAGAATTACAAATATACATTTATTAAGTAACATATAAAACAAGTTGTATTTTCCTACAACGAGCCCAGGCCCAGTCTCATTGTATTAACCACTCTAGCTTTATTCTCTAACTACATGAGACCTGGGTTACATAAAATGGAGGCACCGCTGGGATTTATTTAACATAAACAGGAATTTATAAAAATAGAGTACAAGCCATTAGACCCCACAACTTTAGAGCAGTAGTATAGAGCATTTGTATAAAAATAACGTGCTAACAGTAACTAAAAGCAATTTAAGTAAAGTACAGCATGGCAAGCCAAACAAGTAGTTCATCACAACGTGAGCTAATTAACTGGTGCAAAGGAGAATCATTAGATTTAAAACATGCCCTCCTTTTACATGGAGTGCCAGAAGGTGTTTCAAGAGAAGAGATTGAAGAAACAGCAGGGACTATCAAAGCATTGGGAAAAGTTAGAGTGAGAGGCAAAATGTTTCACCCTCAACAACAATCAGTAATGGTGTTATGTGAGTGTCGTGAAGAGATTGACCCTTCCAAAATCCCACCTGAGATAATGCCTATAAGTGAAGGAAGTGGTTGGAAAACTGTCTATTATACAGAGCCTCAGCTTGATAACTTTGAAGAGAAGTTACTTTCCTTTTTGCAGAGCGAAGGGAGAACCTTAGATGACTTGCCAGGTTTATGTTCACTCACCAAAGAGGGTAACAGCAACCCTGAAGACATCATCCGTGCGGTTGGTGATGTTATGACCAGAACAAATCAACAACATGACAGTCACCCATACAGACGTCTGCGGACATTCTCCGGGGTCAGTCCCACCCCAACTGGAGAAGAGACCTTAGATAACTGGCTGGAACAAGCAACACTCTTAGTAGAGGAAGGTGAGTGCTCCGACAAAGAAAAACGGCGTCGGATACTGGAGAGTCTTAAAGGGCCCGCCTTTGAAATCATTCAAGCTGTGCGCCTGAATCAACCTGATGCTAGCCCAAGTGAGTACATAAAGGCTATAGAGAGCATTTTTGGTACAGTAGAGTCCCCAGAAGAACTATACTTGTCGTTTAGAGCCCTCCACCAACAGTCTGGTGAGCGTTTGTCTGAGTTCCTACGAAGAGTAGAAAAATCTCTTGTCAAAGTAGTGCAGGGAGGTGGTTTACCTGTTAGCGCTGCCAATAGCGCTCGTTTAGAGCAGCTTCTTAGAGGGTCTACCTCTGAACTCATGTTGCTTCAGTTGAAAATTAGGGAGCGGAGTAGTAATCCCCCTACATTCTTGAACCTGTTAAGAGAAGTGATGGAAGAGGAGGTTCGCCAATTAGCCAAACAAAGCCATTTGTCACACATGCGTCCTCAGCGTGTACGCACTGTCCAAGCTGAAAAGGAGAAAGAACCTGAATCAGTCTCTAGGAGTGAACTGCAAGCTCAGATTCGAGAATTGAGAGCGCAGCTAGAGCAGAGAAACAACCTACAACCTCAGCCAATCTCTGATGAATCTTTAACAGGTCTGAAAGAGAACCAAAAACAGAAAAATGAGTCACAGAGTGAATTGCAATCGCTAAGGAAACAAGTGAAAGCCTTAGAAAATAAAATGAGTGTAATGGCAGTGAAATACACATCAGACCCCCCACGAGAACACACACCTCAGCCTCACCGATACAAAGCAGCTCCAGTTTACAAGCCCGCTCATTCCAAAGTTTTTCCTCCCCGACAAGACAAGGATGAGTTTTTCTGTTATCGGTGTGGGGAAAATGGACACATAGCCACCAGATGTACTGCCCCTGAGAATCTCCAGAAAGTTATTAGAAAGTTTATACGCTTAGTGCGAGTTTCCCCTTTACCAAACAAAGAGAACCCAAATCCTGCAGCTGAAGAGCAGCATGTAGCTAGAACCAATAAGGTTGAAGTCTCAGAACCTAACACTGACTTGCCTGAAGGTCTCGTAGGTCCATCATTTATACACACCATCAAAGTTAATGATGTGGTCTGCAATGCTCTTATCGACAGTGGGTCTAACGTGACTATTATTTTTGAAAGCTGGTATAACAAACACTTACCTGATGTCCCGATAAAACCCCTCTCTGGTCTTGGACTCTGGGGCCTTTCAGACACTGAGTTTCCTTACAAAGGATATGTTGTGGTTGAGATGGAGTTCACTGAAGAGATCACTGGTGTATCGGGACGAGTAGAAGTGCTTGCTTTAATCTGCCCTGAGCCAAGAAATCAGCAACAAACCCCAGTATTGGTTGGCACCAACACATCTCTGTTTCGCCGCTTATGGGAGCTGGTGAAGACAAAAGGTGACGAGAACATTGTGCATTCAATGAGGATTCAGTCTGTTTACGCACCTGTCAAAGCACAAGAGCAGTTTGCAAAAGACGAAGTCTTGGGACAGATAAAGTGGAAAGGACCTGGTTTACTCTCAATTGCTCCAGGTGTAAAGTACTATGCAACATGCAAAGTGGAAAGACAGAGTGCCCCATCCAAAGACCTTGTACTGATTGATGCACCCACTGAACAGTTGCTCCCTGCTGGTCTACTGGTACAGCCTGGTGTGCTCTCAGACGCCAACATAGATAATAACAGTTTCACTGTCCTCATTCAGAATGAGTCAAAAAGGGCAACTTCCATCCCAGTTGGGACCATCGTTGCTGAGATGTATGCTGTGGACACAGTTACCCCAGTTCAGCTTTCCAACCTCCCAGCTGAAACTCTAGACCCAAGTCTTTTCAATTTCGGGGACTCTCCAATTCCCGAAGAGTGGAAAAGTCGGTTTCAGCAGAAGTTGGCTGAGAGGCGGAATGTCTTCTCACTGCATGAGTGGGATGTTGGTCGCGCCAAGGGTGTTGAACACCACATACGCCTGCATGACCTCAGACCTTTCAGGGAGAGGTCAAGGAGAATAGCCCCTGCCGACATAGACGATGTGCGGCGACACATACAACAACTACTGGCCACTGGCATTATCACGGAGTCCCGTAGCCCATACGCCTCACCAATTGTGGTAGTCCGCAAAAAGAATGGGAAGATAAGAATCTGTATTGATTACAGAACACTGAACAACCGCACCACACCAGATCAGTACACAATGCCACGCATTGACGATGCCTTGGATTCTCTATCAGGCAGCCAATGGTTTTCAGTTCTGGATTTGCGCAGTGGTTACTACCAGATAGAGATGGCTCCGGAGGACAAAGAAAAGACAGCGTTCATTTGCCCTCTCGGTTTCTATCAATTTGAGCGCATGCCACAAGGAATCACAGGAGCGCCAGCAACATTTCAGCGCTTAATGGAAAAGGCTGTAGGCGATATGCATCTTCTGGAAGCTCTCGTATACTTAGATGATATCATCATTTTCAGCAAGACACTTGAGGAGCACGAGCAACGTCTTCTCAAGGTGTTGGACAGACTAGAGGAGGTCGGATTGAAGGTTTCTATTGACAAATGCCAATTCTGTCAGCCCGAGGTCAAGTATGTGGGTCATATTGTTTCTGCTAATGGAATAGCTACGGATCCAGACAAAGTGGAGGTAGTAAAGCATTGGAAAGAGCCTACTCACTTGAAACCGCTGAAGTCCTTCCTCGGATTTTGCAGTTATTATCGGAGGTTCATTGCAAACTATTCTGCCATTGTCCGTCCCCTCTCCGAGCTCACTAAAGGTTACGCCCCCACTTGGCAAGACCCAAAGACTAAAAAAGTGTTGACTCAAGCAAAGTCTATTTCAAGCCGTCAGAGCCATTCGGAGAACGGTGGACTAAAACTTGCCAGGACGCTTTCGACCGTATTCGTGACTGTTTGATCAATGCCCCAGTGCTAGCTTTCGCTGACCCCCACAAACCATACATCTTACATGTGGACGCCAGTATGAATGGTTTAGGCGCTGTTCTGAACCAGGAATATCCTGAGGGCCTCAAGCCAGTAGCTTTTGCCAGTCGTAAGCTTAAAGATTCAGAACACAACTATCCAGTCCATCAATTGGAATTTCTGGCATTAAAATGGGCTGTCGTGGACAAGTTTCACGATTACTTGTATGGAGCAAAGTTCATAGAAAGAACTGACAATAACCCATTAACATATGTATTGACCTCTGCCAAACTCAGTGCCGTCGGACATCGTTGGCTCGCCGCCCTCGCCACCTACGATTTCACCATCCAGTATCGACCTGGGAGGCACAATGTTGATGCTGACTTGTTGTCCAGACAGTACTCTTCAGAGGAGACAGAAGAGTGGACTAGTGTCCCACCTGCTGGCATCAAAGCCCTCTGCAAAAGAGCCTGTGTCAGTGAAGAGGCTGATGTGCCAGACAGATTAGTTGATCAATTGGGAGCTCCTGCCACCGCAGTACCTGAAGCTTTTGTGTGTCCAGTGAACCTTAGCATGAATACACTTGACCAATTGAGCTCAAAAGACATTCAAGCATCACAAGATATGGACCCAACAATTGGACCATTAAAGAAAGCTCTGGAGAAGAATAAATGCTTGACACGCTCAGAGAATGACTCACCGGAAACTGTGCTGCTCCTTCGTGAAAGCCGCAAGTTGGAGTTAAGAGATGGAATACTCTACAGAGTAAAAGAAAAGATATGCCGGGAAACAGATCAAACAACTTGTCTTGCCCACAAGATACCGCCCAATTGGTGTTAAGGTCTCTACATGATGAGTGTGGACACTTGGGAGTCGAACGCACCACTGAACTGATCAAGGACAGATTTTATTGGCCGCGAATGACAGCTGAGGTCGAGCAGTACATTCGAACCTGTGGTAGATGTATCTCCAGAAAGACACTCCCTCAACATGCCTCGCCCTTAAACCAAATAACAAGTAATGGCCCCTTGGATTTAGTTTGTATCGATTTTTTGCAAATAGAGCCTGACTCTAAAGGTGTTGCTAATGTGTTGGTAGTGACAGACCATTATACACGTTACGCACAAGCATTTGTTACAAAAAATCAAAAGGCTATCACAGTTGCCAGGGTATTGTGGGACAAGTATTTTGTGCACTATGGCCTACCTGCAAGGATACACTCGGATCAGGGCCGAGATTTTGAAAGTCGCCTGATAAAAGAACTCTTGTCCATGCTTGGGATTCGGAAGTCAAGAACATCTCCCTACCACCCTCAAGGGGATGCCCAACCAGAACGATTCAATCGAACACTTTTAGCCATGCTTGGTACCCTGGATGCCGTACAAAAACAACATTGGAGTCAACATATAACTTACCTGGTACATGCATACAATTGCACAAAAAATGATTCCACGGGATACTCCCCTTCA